>NW_028246343.1:0-62522 GCF_964263255.1 Lissotriton vulgaris
TCTCTCTTTCTCTCTCTCTTTTCCTTGTATCTTTGTCTATCTTTCTCTCTCTGTTTCTCTTTCTTTCCCTTCCTCTCTCTCACTCTTTCTCTCTCTCTCTTCCTCTCTCTCTGCTGACGTAGGGAGAGACAGCCTGAAAGGGGTATCTCTCACAAATAGACCTATGGCATGTTTTCAGAATTGCCTCGGACAGATGCGAGCTGATGTACTGAATCACAAAATGTCTTTTCAATGCTCATATAGTGTGACATATCAACAGTTCGCACCCAGGCTCAGAGAGGCCCCTAGGCTCGACTTGCACAGGGCGAACTACGGGCCGTCTGCTTCCAAAGGAACAGCAGCATAGTACCTCACAGAGGTAGAGGTACAGCAGCGTCCTAGCTCGCAAAGATAGAGAGCTGCGGGTAGACGCACTGGCTTCCAAAGGCATAGCTGCGAAGTGGTGATGTTGGGCAGAGGGGGCGTGAAGGGGATATTTCACAGAGAGAAACCTGCAGTATATTTCCAGTCTTAGCTTCACAGATACAACTGCAGCACCAAGAATTCCCACCAGAACACCTGCGAGCCCAACAGTGGTTCGCAGAGGAAGACTTGCGGGCCCATCTAAGGTTGAGCTCCGGTATCTTTTCAAAGTTGCCTCGGAAAGATGCGAGCTGATGGACTCAATCACAAAATGGCTTGTCAATGCACATATAGTATGACTGACTTATCAACAGTTCACACCCAGTCTCGCAAAGGGACACCAGTGCCCCACAGCAGTGCACCAACTTGCAAATGTAGAGAGGTGGGTGCCGACGAACGGGCTTCTAAAGCCGTAGCCGCGACCTAGAGGAATGAAGAGAGGCAGCGTGAAAGGCATATCTCACACAGATGCCAGTGTTGCCTCGCAGAGGTAAAACTGCGGACCCGATGGCTTCCACATGGAGACATGTGAGCTTACGGAGTAAATTACAAAATGGCTACCAACCCTTCCTGGTTTCAACAGTTCACAGCCAATGAGCCGCACAAAGTCTTTGGAGTAAGCCGGTGCGAGCACGCCAGCACACACACGTGTGTAAGCCGATTGTGCGGGTGAAAGGATTATTGTGCAATTTGATTCACAGATTACCTAAACGCCACTACGAGAGCATTCTGGGTTAAGGGATTGGTTTATCTATCTAGTATATAATGTCAACACCAGCGGAGACACTTAGGAACCGGGAAGCATTGGCGGACGCCATGTCTGTAAACCTCTCTGCACTGAAAGACAATACTGACAATGTCAATGATATTAGCACCACCATGGATTTAAAAGGCAAATTGAAAAAACTGGAGAAAATATTAAGGACTGAAACAACTAAATGGTGGGAGAAGCGCTAACGAAGTGGGACGGGTACCTAGGGTTTGAGGGTCCTCATAGCACCATCTTTCGAAAACCCCAACCCCCTCATGCTAAAGGAATGGGCATTGAACAATTTGGAGGCATCCATGAACATGATCTGTATATTAATCAAATATGCAGAAATTGACCGGAATGAGATTTTAAAGGAAATAGAGCAGCTAAATTGTGAGTTGGATAAGCATGATAACAAAGATTTCATAAAAAAATACAGAGAAGAAATCGATGCCAGATTAGTGAAACATCAAGAAACAATTAGCATACGCAAACAATACAAATTTGCACACGACAAACGGGACTATGAAACAGGTAGGATATTCACGTTTGCGCGGAAGTGAAAAGACAAGCTCTGATACCAAAAAACAGTATACAAACTGCAATGAACAGACCTGATGCAGAAATTTCAGAAACATAATGAAGTTCTGCAGTGAGCAGTGTCGATTCAGACGATGGCATGTTAGGAACATCTAATCTGGCACGAGTTTCAACAAACTATTCACCATCTGAAGAACTGGGTTTTCTAATAGAAGACATATTCAAGACGCTGCAACTGCAGACCCAGCAACAGCGTAAATTAAACTAAGGAGAAAAAACAAAAGACGCAACACAAGGAGGATACACAGGAGGAAGTGGCTTTACAAAGAGAGGCAGGGGGAAGAAATGGTAGATGAACCTTGCGTAATCGCCATGAGAAGCGATTTGGGGGTGGAACTCTCTAACAACATAGAACCCCGTAACAATGCATTAGAGGATAACACAGTGGTCAATCTATCAGATGTTACCTTGTCTAAGGCAGAAACTCAACTACTGTCTCTTGGGCTGTCCTTTTGTCCAAAGAACTCCTTCAATTATGTACAAACCCAGATTGACGTTTTTAAATTTATTCGGAAATTAAAGTTAAAAAAACTGTTTAAATTGACTAATGCCCAAGACTAAGCCATTAAGATCACTAAAATGTCACAACCAACAAGTGAATTTCAAGTATCGGACATCAGAGCATTAAGGGTGGCCCAGGAATTGGCTATGGAGGAAGAGTATAGTGAAGGACCAACACAGGAACACCTACAAGCCATTGGTATAAATATAAGTCAACCTTCTGTTACCCATTTTAAACCTCCTTCCACCTTTATCCCACTAATGCCTAAAGACACAATTGATGTGTTTAGTGATATTGTAATAGAAGATCTAAATGGAGTTACAAAACATCACTTCAAGAAAGGCCAAGCGCTTGAAATACATGGAAAAACAGTATGCAAACCTTATGAAAAAGCTCAGGAATGACTCAAACCTTATACTAAATAAAGCAGATAAGGGAGGCAACATTGTCATTTGGCCACGCACCCTTTACATGGAAGAAGCGAACCGACACTTGAATTATGAGGCATGCTACAAGAAAGGGACATTCAATGACATCAGATGTCTAAAAGTCAAAGTACATAAAGAACTCAATCAATGGAAGAGAGAAGGTCTTTTAAGCAAACAAGAACATTCTTTTCTGAAAAATGACTTTCCGGTAACGCCAACCTTTTATCTCATTCATAAGATTCATAAACAAATAACCCCTAAACCTGGACGACCGATCATCTCAGCTCAGGGAAGTCTATTGGAAGCAATCTCCAAATATGTGGACCACTTCTTACATGATTTTGTAGAAGAACTACCCTCGTTTATTAAGAACACTAGTCACTTTCTTAACAAACTTAAAGATGTTGAATGGGAAGCAGGCTTTGTACTTATTTTCCCTAGATATCAGTACGTTGTACAAAAGTATTCAACATGTAGATGGGCTCAATGCTGTCAAATACTTTTTAGATAAATGAAGCATTGTATATAGACAGCACAACGCCATGCTGCTTAGGATGATACAACTATGCCTGACTAACATTTATTTTTTGTTTAACAGAAAAGTTTACCAGCAGCAAAGAGGTGTGGCTATGGGTCTTGCTTCTCCCCAACCTATGCATGTTTGCATGTTGGGTGGTGGGAGGAGCATGTCCTCAGGGGGATGCACAAATCCATGTTTGCTGACAATATAGTCCATTTTTGGAGATTTATAGATGACATCTGCATGATATGGAAAGGGACCCAAGAATCAGCCATGAATTTTGTCAATATAATAAATGAAAATGACCTAAATCTGAAATTCACGTCACAAATAAATACGACACATATTCCTTGACGTAGAGGTCTACATTAGTGACAATAAAGTCCAAACTAGATTGCACAGGAAATCTACAGCAGGAAATGCGATCTTGCACGCAAGAAGTGCACATCCAGGCCACCTAATTAAAAGCATACCCTATGGTGAGTTCCTTAGAATGCGTAGGATATGTAGCTCATATCCTGATCTGGAGGCATGCCAAACTGAGGCTTACAAAAGATTTCTTGCCCGTGGCTACTGCCCAAAGGAACTGAAACGCTCTAGAGATAAAGCCAACAGTCTGAGTAGAGAGGAACGTCTGGCAGATATCAGCAGTAGAAACCAGCATCAGAACAACCAAGACCCTAGTAAGGAAAAGTAAAGAATTAGCCTCATCACTACCTTCAACACTGAGGAAAGAAAATTGAGGGGGATCATGAAAAAACATTGGCCGCTGCTTAAGACTGATATTAGTCTAGCCCCATTGCTACCAGAAGAGCCATCCATCACCTTCAGGAGGGCCCTATCCATGAGGGATACCCTTGTTAAATCTAGTCCTGAGGTGACGAATTAGAAAAACTGGTTGTCCATCAAATCAGGTTTCCATAAATGCATATCATGCAGAGCATGTAAATTGGGTATCAACACCGCAAATATTACTCTGCATTTGACCCTAACCCGATTCAAATCAAAGGGTTATACACGTGCTGCACAGATTTTGCGGTGTATGTATAACAATGCACCTGCGGGCTCAAATATATAGGCAGCACCAAATTATAAGCTTTTAATCGTATCCTCCAGCACTTGAGGGCAATTGTGAACTTGTATGAAAATTACCCAGTGGCCCGCCACTTCGAATTGGTTCACAATAAAAACCTAAATGATCTGAGATACTTTATAATTGATGTGGTACCCAAGAACATTAGGGGCGGCAACAGAGAGAGACAACTTAGACAGTTGGAAAGCAAGTATATTTTATCATTGGATACTAGGATCCCGAACGGGATGAACACAGGGGAAGATTTACACAGTTTTCTGTAATAACTTACATTAGGAATGGTCAATTTAATGTGTAAACCTGAGAGAACGATAATGAGTTTAATCCCCGAATACACTATTATTTTTAGCGGGTGTGGTTGTATCCCAATACATTGATTTGTGGACCTGTTAACTTGTTTACCACAGAAACTTCAGACTCAGTTGTTTTTACAAATACCTCCATACTAAGATAGAGTTTATGCTCTACAGTAACACACAATCCATTAGTTTTGTACCTTTTGAACCATGCACTTGCACTTTAATGATGTGAATAGTAGTCCAACATAACATCTCAGTGCCAGGGAACCTAATAAGAAAACTTTAGTAAAAAAACAAAATGACTAGATATATAAAAAATATAAAATAAAAAATAAATAGACATAACATCTCAATAAATAATTTTAACATGTTATCCGTTCATGCTTTAACTGAGATCAATTATTTTTATGCATTTTTTAACTTGGAGAATTGATATTTCAATTTTAATATCTTTTTATCCAAGATTTTCTGTAATTTGCACTTTGCACTGTTTTGCAAAAAAATCGAAATTTGCTCTAGCAGTTTATTCCTTTATGCAGAGTTCACAAATGGAGCAGTAGGAACATAAGAGAACTTTGGGTAGTAATTTTGGAACATCAGTTTAAATACTTGATATGTGGTTGATAGAATTGAAAAGTTGTTGTTATTCATGACTGCTACATTTTATTTAATTTTGTTATTTTTTGTTTTTATTTTACCAGTAATGTATATACTATGCTCATTTGCACTGTTACATGGCTGCCACAACTTTCGGTCCTTTACCAAGAACATGTCTTCTATGTCTATGCGCCTGGTGACCTACATTAGTGATTATTCACTTTATTTAAGTACTCCCATTGGTTCGAATTGTCATATGAACAAGGCTGCAGTGACGTAGCCGAAACGCGTCATGCTGGAGACGATGGAGAAATAAACCACCTTATTATAAATTTCCTGCGTATTTGTGGTCTGTATCTGGGAAAACGTTGGAGATTGTGGCCGAGGTTCAGGATTCGGAAACTCTCTCTATATATATATATATATATATATATATATATATATATATATATATATATATATATATATATTACCTACTGGCTGTCGCCAGTAGGTATATATAGTTAGGATTTTTTCCCCATGGGATTTTTGAAAATTCTATGTCTAATAACTTTGGCGTTTGTGGACGGAATCGGCTGAAATTTTCAGGAAAATGGCACATTTTGTTTCTGAGCAGCCCTTGAAAATTTGGGGGGGTTTCGTCAAGGGGGGGCCGAGAAAAAAGGGGGGTCCCAAAACGCGTTTTTCCCATGTTAATTTCCATAGGGCGGTTGGCCTCACTTTTAGCTCGAACGGCTGAATGGATTTGTACGAAACTTGGCAAAATTGTAGGGACTGTTAGCCCGATGTGCCTTTGCTAGGTCTCAATATATGCGCTCCAGTGGATTTTGAGAAATTAACGTTCAAAACAAGATATATATCTGTAACAGCGCTCCGGGCTGCGCTCCGGTCCCCTTACTTTTCGCGAAACGGAACTTTGCGATGCGAAGCTGATTGGCTTTCCGGTGTCTGTCAACATTCTAAACAGTCCGGAGCGGCCGCCATCTTATCTCTCGGTAGGATCGAGAGAGAAGAAGAGGTGAAAAATGAAGGGGGAATTTAATGAAAGGGGGCAAGGTAGACCCTTCTTGACCCCCTAGGAATGATGTTGGGGTTATTAAAGGGTCCCGTGGGGAAAATAAAAAAAAATTGATTTTTCACGGTAGAAGCGCTTCTCGGGCCGCGAACTGGGCCGCAAACTGGTAGCGAAACAGGAATTCGCCATTTTGTGTTTCGTTTTAAATAAATTACTAGGTATAAGGGGGTGCGGGAGACGTATCCTGATCCCTTATGTTTTCTGAGGGTGGCTGAGGAGGCTCATATATGTTGATATATGTCTTCCAGCGGCTGTGCGTGCGCCATCTTATCTCTCGGTAGGATCGAGAGAGAAGAAGAGGTGAAAAACGAAGGGGGAATTTAATGAAAGGGGGCAAGGTAGACCCCTCTTGACCCCCTAGGAATGATGTTGGGGTTATTAAAGGGTCCCGTGGGGAAAATAAAAAAAAATTGATTTTTCACGGTAGAAGTGCTTCTCGGGCCGCGAACTGGGCCGCAAACTGGTAGCGAAACGGGAATTCGCCATTTTGTGTTTCGTTTTAATTAAATTACTAGGTATAAGGGGGTGCGGGAGAAGTATCCTGATCCCTTATGTTTTCTGAGGGTGGCTGAGGAGGCTCATATATGTTGATACATGTCTTCCAGCGGCTGTGCGTGAGCGTTTTTTTTTTTTTTGCTGCGTGACGTCTGTTAACGTTCGATTCGATGGAAATCAGGAAGTGTTGACCGCCAATTTGTCACTGCGATAAAATATTTTGTTATAAATGAATCCTTATTGATAAACATTGTATGCGCCATCTTGCCTTTTTTCCAATGGCACAATTTTGTCGTGCACGGCAGCCATTTTAGATGCCTTGACCAGACCCACTCTCTGCACGCCGTTGATTCTCAGCACGGCTCCCCACCCTCGCAAGCATCTCCCCCACGCACTGGTCACCCCCGCTCTCTCTCTCATGCATGGGCCATAAACTTCCCCCCATCTGCGCTGCTCTTCCCTGAGAATCACACCCTGTGCCCGCCCGACACCTCCCTTTCACCCTATTCACTACCGCACCCTCTGACACTCCTCTTCTTCTGTGTCCGATTGTCCAGGCCGGTCCCAGGCTATCACCTAGCCCTGCGGATGTAGTTTATGGCCCCAGCTGCAGAGAATCCAGACATGCCAACCCTCCCGATTCAGGCGTGAGACTACCGATTTCAGTGCTAGTCTCCCGCCTCCCGATTCCTGCAAGCAAAAACCCGATTCCTCGGGGGTTTCAGCTGACAGGGCTTGGTATTGTGTTACGTGCTAATTCTTCCAGGAAACGTCAGAGGGCCGATGCAGGGGCTCTAGAAGGGGTGATAAACCATTTAAGCCTCATTAACAAGCGCATGGTCTTTTAAAGATATGTGAAGTACTCGGGGCGGCGGTGTGTGTGTGCCCTCTTTCAGGAGCGGGCGGGGGGGGGGGGCACTGCCAGCAACTTGCCAGGCCAGGCAGTGTTCAACACTTGCATCACCCTTTCTCTGCCTGCTATTGCGCTCCATGCTTTGGAAAGGTAAGAAAAAGAACGTGCATTTGAGTTTGAAATGTCCGATCCTGTAGCAGCACACTTCCTAAGCCCACACATGACAATAACCCGATTCAAGGCCCCATTCACCCGATTTTTTAAAAATATATAGTACTCCAACAAAGTAGGATTATAAAACTTTATTAACTTTATAAATATATCGAACGCAACAAAAACTGTAAATACATTTAAACATTTTTTGGCAAAAAGAAGCAACAATGGTCAGTAGCTGTCTTTTGTGCGAATAGTCCCAAGGCAGCACAACGTGCTGAGTTCTGGACGGCACCCAGGTGATGTTACCTGGGTGCCGCACTGGTTTTTGGTTTCCTACAATGCAGCTTAGAAAAACAGCGTGGGGCGTCCCGGGTGGTGCGGGGGAGGCCTCGTCAGTAGCGGTCTGTTGTGCGAATAGTCCCAAGGCAGCAGAACGCGCTGAGATGTGGATGGCACCCAGGTGATGTCCAGTAACTTGCCGCACTGGTTTTGGTATCCTACAATGCTGCTCCGAAAAACGGCGTGGGGCGCCCCGGGGGGGGGGGCGTGGGGGAGGCGGCGTGAACGGGCCTCCCCAGGTGGAGGCTCGTCTGCTGTACTGGGGCGCCCCTTTACCGTTTCAGTTGCCATTCCGCCCGCTTTTGCTACACTGTGCCTCATCCTCCATTCAGCTGTTTATCGCCCGCTCTTGCGGCTACAGCGTCTCGCTCACCATGTAGTTGAGTTGCGCCCACTCTTGCGGTGCAGCGATAGGCGGCTGCCATTGGATTCTTAAAATGGCGGACGGCTCTTCGGATTTGGGCCTGGTCCACTAAAATGGCCCTGGGACACCTTGGAACTCGGACGCTTGCCTGCTAGGGCTTGGGCTCCATTCTCGAAAGCGTCCCCTCAGCCGTGAAGATTCTACAAAAGTCTTGGGGGCCCTCGACTCCTGCAGGCTTCCGGTGGGGAGCGGCTGCCATGATTGCTCGCGGAATGACCACGACGGAGCCACGAGATGGTGGTGCTCTCATGCTGACGCCAGCTTCAGTCTGAAACATCCAGAAACAAGGTGGGGCTTTCATCGTTTGGGAAAAAAAAATTTTCTAAACCAATGAAAAGTGTTATTTTTAGGTCATATGACCAAGCCTTCCATCATTAGGAAACCAAAAGTAAAATGAACCAATGAAAAGTTTTATAAACGTGTCACATGACCTGTTATGCGGCATAGGGCTACAAAAAGCGTAGAAAATCCGTTGGCACGTGAGGCGGCGTCAGTAGCGGACCGATGTGCGAATAGGCCGAAGGCAGCACAACGCGCCGAGATCCGGATGGCACCGAGTTGTTGTCCAGCAAGTTGCTGCACTGGTGTGGCTATCCTACAATGCTGCGCCGAAAGTCGGCGTGGGGCGCCCCGTTGGCCTGTAAGGTCGCGTCAGTCAGTGGGGGCTGTGCGTCTCCCCCAAGATGGAGGCTCCTCGGCTGCAGTGCGGCGCCCCTTATCTTTTCACTCGCCGTCCAACTGAGTTGCGTCCGCACTTGCGGCTACAGTAGGCCGAAGGCAGCACAGCGCGCCGAGATCCGGATGGCACCGAGGTGGTGTCCAGCAATTTGCCGCACTGGTGTGGCCATCCTACAATGCTGCGCCGAAAGACGGCGTGTCCAGCTGAGTTCCGGTCACTCTTGCGGTACAGTGACTCGAACGCGCCGAGATCCGGATGGCACCGAGGTGGTGTCCAGCAAATTGCCGCACTGGTGTGGCCATCCTACAATGCTGCGCCGAAAGTCGGCGTGGGGTGCCCCGTTGGCTTATGAGGTGATGTCAGTAGTGGACCGATGTGTGAATAGGTCGGAACCAGCACAAGGCGCCAAGATCCGGATGGCAAGTCCTGGATGTTGAATGCCATAGTTGAGAGTTCTGAGCAGTGCTTGTAAGACTGTCTGAAGCTTATTTGCACCTGCTGCAGCTTCACTATTGCCCTGGTGTGGCCAAAGATTGCCCATGACATAGGCGGCCGGCTCCCGAGGTCCGGCGGAACTTTTTTCCTTTTCCTTTCTGCATCTTGTCCCACAATCCGTTTGACCTGAAGACACGACCAGGTCCCTGAATGTGTGCAGGGGGACGTTATTGATTGAATCAAAATGGCGGCTTCACACAAAGCTGACTCAAGCGTTGCTGTTGATGCTATACAGACAAAAATTGGTTTTCAGTTTGTACATTCTTCAGGATTTTTGTTTCCATCCAAGGCTGATTGAGAGTTTGTAGAAAAATGGCTTCAGATTTTCAACATACTACACTTCAACATTCTTCCTAAATGTAACAATGTGAGACTCACTAGGAGAACTGCTGTTTATCTTTCCTTTCAAAATGCTGCCAACAATATTTTCTGAATGGAAGACACCATCTTGTAGCATAAAGGGCCGAAAGGGGTTCTGGTCTGGCCGATGGTTGGTGGAGACATTTTGACTATATCTTGGACCTGCCCGGCCTCGCCCAAAATGGCGCCGGTATAAATGGGACTCGTAACTCCTTGTTGTGTACTGGTTGAACAACCTTGATATCACGAGATATGAATGCAGTTTTGATGCTCATGGCGGGCGGGGACGAGAATTGATTGAATATTTCGACATCCCTATTGATATTAAGTTCTGATGTGTTATTGATTACTGTACTATTGAAAGTTCGAATTAACGTCACCCATGGTACTTGCCCGCAAATGTATATCTAGATGATTTTTTTGTAAGTGGCTTTGTCGTATTTTAATTACAAAATGTACGTCCACCGATTCCGCAACTGTTAGACACCTTAGTTCTTGCAACCTAATGGCCCGCTCGTTACGTTCCTCTACAGTGTAAATGTCTCCTCATCATATACGTTTCCAGTTTGCTCAGTGGCCGGCCCACGTGGTTATAGGCCCGTATTTGTATACTGACATTTTCACAATAAAGGTTTTTAAAACAAAACATGGTAGTAGTATTTACATTGGTAAAGTTTTTACTTTTAGTCACTGTTTTCGAATCAGTAAAAGGCAAGTGAAATAAAGCAGTCCAATTACATGACGGATAAAAGGTATAATACGTAGGAACGCAGTAAAGATAAATGGTCAAGGGCAGTTGTGTTTTCCACTCCTGCAACATAAAGTGATCGATAAGAATCTGATAATCAGGCGTATCGGCGAGTAAGACAGCAGGCCGAGCCGCTTTTACTCAACGGCCCTGTCATGGGACGAAGAAACGCCCTTTTTCTCGAAAAAGGAATATATTTTACTTGCAGGACAGTTGTAAATTTTCCGGGAAAGTACATTAGCCTGGAACATTATAACATATATGTTTTTTTAAAAAAAATGTTCGAAATCAATAAAAAGCGTATTTTTTAGGTCATATGACCAAGCTTTTCATTATTAAAATAACAAAAGTAAAATGAACCAATAAAAAGTTTTATTAACAAGTCACATGACCTGTTATGCTTACGTTACGCGCTGCGCGCCGCGCCCCGGATCACTTCCGGGTGCGCTAACGCGGCGTGTCATATAACGCATTACGCGACAACGTAGGTCAAGAATATAGTCAAAATGTCTCCACCAACCAGCGTTCGGAACACAACCCCTTTCAGCAGTCCAAAAAGTTCTGTTATATGACAACAGAGGGGACAGGCAACATGAACCATCAGTCAAAGAGGGGAGGGCAAGTTCTTCTCTACCGGGTCATGTTGGGGCGCTACCGGAACTGATCGAATTGGTAGTCTACAGTGTTTCTGGATGTTTCAGACTAAAGCTGGCGTCAGCATGAGAGCACCACCATCTCGTAGCTCCGTCGTGGCCATTCCACGAGCAAACATGGCAGCCGCTCCCCACCAGAAGCCTGCGGGAGTCGGGGGCCCCCAAGACTTTTGTAGAATCTTCACGGCTGAGGGGACGCTTTCGAGAATCGGACCCAAGCCCTATCAGGGAAGCGTCCGAGTTCCAAGGTGTCCCAGGGCCATTTTAGTGGACCACGCCCAAATCTGAAGAGCCGGCCGCCATTTTGAGAGTCCTGTGGCAGTCGCTTATCGTTGCATCGCAAGAGCGGGAGCAACTCAACTACATGGTGAGCGAGACGCTGTAGTCGCAAGAGCGGGCGGTAAACAGCTGAATGGCGGAAGAGGCACAGTGTAGCAAAAGCGGGCGGAATGGCAACTAAAACGGTAAAGGGGCGCCCCACTACAGCGTGTCTTCAGGTCAAACGGATTGTGGGACAAGGTCCAGAATAGAAGAGTCATCAAAAGGCAAAAAGTTCCGCCGGACCCCGGGAGCCGGCCGCCTATGTCGGGGGCGATCTCAGGCTACACCAGTGCTATAAGACTTGGGGAGGGGGTCGGAGCCAAGCGTCTTCTCCGAGTCCGTGCCATCACACCGCCCCTCGGGGGCCTCCGTCAAGCGGTTTAGGGAGGTACCATATCACATTGTTTTCAAATGCAGTCAGGTCCACAAACGACCCTCACTTACTTTGAGAATAGTGAAGCTGCAGTAGGTGGAAATAAGCTTCAGACAGTGTTACAAGCGCTGCTCACAACTCTGAACTATGGCACCCAACATCCAGAACTTATGCCATTTGAGAAAGGCAGTGACATCGAAGCAACTCAGGGACCAAAACCATTAACGTACTTTCACGTATGAAAATCTTACTTGGGGAGGGGGCAGGAGCGAAGCGCCCCCTCCCAGTCCGCGCCACCACACCGTATGTGGAAAATCTGAAGCCATCGTTCTACAAACTCAACCAACCTCGGATGGAAAAATCTAGAAAAATGTACAAACTGAAAACCAGTTTTGGTCTGCATAGCATCAGTAGCAACGCTTGCTATCAGAGTGCATGAGTTTCATGCTCGATCGATTGAGCTAGCCGGATCGGGCAACAAAAAGTATAAAATAGTTATGTAAATAGTTATTTAATAAAATGTTTTACCCTGTTACTTTGCTGGTGTGTTGTATATATTTTTAATATTTGCATAGGGTTTGTCGTTATTTTGGGCGGGGTGGGTGACGGAGCCGAGCTGTCTTGCAGCCCTCATAGTGTGGAGCTCAGTTCATCTCACTATTTTCGTATTTCTCATGAAGGGTTGTTTCTAATATTTCTATTTTAGCGAGGTCAAAAAGAGATCCAATTAGTGGCCTACTGATTTTGCTCGATTACTTTTATTTTTTTACACGATTTTTCACTATCTGCAAAGACTAAACAGAGTATTGCGACTTTGTGCTTGTTTGTAAATAGAGAATGAACCAAAGAGAATCAATTGTAAAACAGTAAATGCTTGGATAACAATCAATCAAATGGAGAGACAAGCAGGCACGACGGATTACAACGGGGGTAAAGGCCTGCGTTAACTACCCTTCACTATCTGCAAAGAGAGAGTACTACTAAGAGAAAAGAGGGGAGGGGGGGGGCAGCGTTCATAGCACATCAGCGTGCATAAACACGAAAAAGTTTTTACCTATCACGTACTTGACATTTGACAGCTTTTGATATTTGCTATTAAAAAACCATTGAAATTCACAGAAAAAACCATAGGTTTTAGGCCATATATAGTTAGGAATTTGCATTTACAAAACCTTGAAAATTCACTGAAAAAACCATTGGTTAAAGACCATATATAGTTAGGGATTAGCCTTTTCAAAACCTTATTTTACTCACACAAAACCATTGAAATTTCATATATAGTTAGTTGCACTAACTATATATCGCGCACCCGCAATCCACTGCTGATGATGTCACATATTACATCATTCATGACATGGTTAGTGACATCACTGATGACATCTCAAATGACATCACTGATGACATCTCAAATGACATCACTGATGACATCACTGATGACATCTCAAATGACATCACTGATAAAATCACTGATAACATCTCATTTGACATGACTGATCACATCACTGATGATATCATTCATGTGATAATACCATGAACCTCTTCAGACTCTAATATAACCTTAGATACAATCAGTGTAAACAGACAGTCACAGACTGTCACTCATCCATGGAGTTACTCACACACCTAGTCAGTTATGCAAAAAATCAATCACACCTCCATTTTCTCAACTATACAGTTATACACACCTTACTTATTCAAACATATACTAACACATATTTACTCTCTTATACAATCCCTGATACATGTTCACAATGATCCATACAGCCACTCACACATTCACTGGCTCTTATGCACAGTTATTTATATATGTCAACTCTCACATGTACTGTGTTTTACATATGTACTTACTTTGACATGTAGCACTGAGATATCCATTCACTCACCAATACACTCATGCACAGTCAACCGCCCATACAGCTGTTTCCACATGCACTTTTGAACCCATACATATAGTGAATCAACTACTTACACATCTATGTACAGAGTCACACACCTCCCAGCCACCCATACACACACACTCAGTTTCCCATACAAATACTTGGACAACCAATGAATAACCCATACAGTTACTCATATAGCTACTGATCAACACATGCAGCAGTTTGTAGAACAACAGATATAATGATGCACAAATTAAGACAGTTTACTCACTAACCCATGCACTCAGTAAGACACATTTAATCATTCTCTCATACAGTCAGTCATGCACCTACTAAATCCTTCTTCCAGACACTTATACATCCACTCATTCTTCAATATGTAAGACATATTTTAACTTTACAGAAACATACAGTCACTGGATGTTGTCATCAGTGATGTCATCAGTGATGTCATTTGAGATGTCATCAGTGATGTCATTTGAGATGTCATCAGTGATGTCATCAGTGATGTCACTAACCATGTCATGAATGATGTAATATGTGACATCATCAGCAGTGGATTGCGGGTGCGCGATATATAGTTAGTGCAACTAACTATATATGAAATTTCAATGGTTTTGTGTGAGTAAAATAAGGTTTTGAAAAGGCTAATCCCTAACTATATATGGTCTATAACCAATGGTTTTTTCAGTGAATATATATATATATATATATATAGTGATGGAGTCCACCATGTCTAATATGTTGTGCCATATGGCTCGAGCTGCTGACCTCTTTAAGGGGGCAAAAATAATCTGGGTTGGGGATTTTAATTGCACTATTTGTTCACACACTGATTCAGCCCTGTGTGGTTTGGCAGACTATGGGGCGGAGGACCCAACTCATTTCTCTCACACAAAGATGGGGTCGTTCTTAAATGATATCGTTTTTAATTTTGATTTCCTTTTTGCTAATCAGAATTGTGCATTACCTGTGCCTTTCGAGCCAACCTTCTTTGGCAGAGGTTGTAACTCGATTATTGACTTTATATTAATAACTCATGCCAACCCAGGGTTTATAACCTTGTGGGAAGTTGGAAAAGACGTATTTAGCGACCACTATCCTTTGATAATTGGCGTAAATGTAAAAGGGTGTTATGACAATAAGGGAATCCCTCGCACGTACCCATACAAGATCGATTTATCTAAAACCAATGGTTACGTGGTAAAATGGGAAAAAATTGTACCTAGTGTGTTCCTAAAAAAGCTGATCACTCACTGTGCCGCTGACGTTAATGTCTGTTTGGAGGAACACGGGGAGCCCATTAGCGTTATGTCAGCATTTGCTAATATTCAACATTGCATTAAAAATATGCTGACCCGTGTAACTAAAAATAATTTAACACGTATTGAAGGGTGGTTCAATGGGAAGTGCACGAAAGCACTAACAGCCTGATTCATCAACGGGCCGTTTTGCGAGCCCCTAATAGCGAATCATAGCGATTCGCTATTAAGGACTCCCAAAACGGTAATCATGTAGGAATCGCATAATAAAATGCGATTCCTACTGATTCCTTATTTGCGATTAGCAAATTGCTAATCGCAAATAAGGAATGACTCGCCATTCATTCCTATGGGCCAAAAGGCCCATAGGAATGAATGGGGAGTATTCCTTATTTGCGATTAGCAATTAGCTAATCGCAAATAAGATTGCGATTTGAAGGGTGCCAGGGGTGTCCACAGGACACCCTGTAGCACCCCTCAAATGAAATTTCACACAGGTGTTGCACACACACATGTCCAAAGGACATGTGTGTGTGTAACATGCAACTCAGAAAAATGCATTTAAATGCATTTTTCGGAGTTTTCGCAATTTACCGCGAGGTCTGACCTCGCGGTAAATTGCGGCAAGAAATTGCGAATTCGCAAATTTAAATTGGATGTTGAATTGCATTTAAGGAATCTCTAATAGAGATTCCTTAAATGTAATTCCTCGCACATTTGCGACATCGCAATTAGCGATTTTTGCATTTGGGATGCTGAATCCCAAATGCAAAAATCGCTCTCGCAAAGGGCCGGATTCTCAGAATCCGGCCCCTTGCGAGCGCAATTTAGGTTCATGAATCGGGCTGTAAAAGCCTTAAAAGAAGCCCTGGCCCTGAAACCAAGATCCCCGAAGCCAGGAAATTATACAAACTCGCAATCAAAGAAAGAAGACTGGCTTTAAAAAAGCAAGCTTGGGAAACACTGAGAGAAGCCTCTACACAGAAAAATAGCTCTCAGTTTTGGAGGCTGGTTAAAACCCTATACCAACCGAGGGATAGTGGTAACAAAATAGACCTAGCCATAACTGGTGAAAGATGGCTAACCCACTTCAGGCAATTATATAATCATTCAAGGATAGTAGATACTATCTTACCCTCAGGCTCGAGCCCATCTGTAGTTAAAAGCATAGTTAATAGTAGTGATATTCACCCCTTATCCTACCCATTCCCGATAGATATAACGTTTACATTAGGAGAAGTCCAAGACGCAATTAGGGAAAGCGCACCAGGTAAAGCAGCGGGGCCCGATTGTACCCCGGTAGACGTCTATAAAGCCAAACCGGATTTCTGGGCCCCCCTGCTTACAAATGTTTATATGTATATACATATGCGGCATAAACTCCTTCCGAAAAAAGAGAGAGCAGAGACCCAGGGGAAACTTTGGAGGCTTTTATTGCAGATAATGGCGGATGCATTTCTGGCTGTTGTTGTGCCTTCTTCAGCGCCACAAAGCTTCCACGGGAAAAAGTCACTGAGCTGCATAGTCCGCCTCTCTTTTGAACTCGATGTATCGAGTCCGCATCTCCTCCAATTACGTGACTGCCATCACACCTGTGTAGCATCCTGCGTGGTAGGGAAAACTACAGGTCCCAGAGTCCCTTGTCAGTGGACCTAGGAAGTTGGTGCTGGGGGGATGGAAAAGCGTAAATCACCTTGTGCATGAGTGCGGGAGTGGAGCAAAGTGAATCCCAATAAAACAAAATGTGTTGCTCTGTTTTGAAGCTGCTTGTCCGCAATCGAGCCTCCTCTGCTCCCCTAGTACGCCTCAGCCTCCGGTTGCAGGTGTCCATAGAGCAGGGGCGACGAGGACAATGCCTGCAGCCCACAACGAGGTTAGGTAAACCTCATTACTGCCGGTTTTCTTCCTGCGCTCAGAGGCGGATGAAGGACTGTCCAATTCACTCTGGTCCGGCAAAGAGCTGAAAACAGCTGAAGCCTGTAGTGTCCAAAACCCAAGGTGAGGCGGGGTACTCTGCGATGGGGTCACAGGCTGATGCGTGGATATGTGCGGCATAAATTCCTTCCGAAAAAAGAGAGAGCAGAGACCCGGGGGAAACTTTGGAGGCTTTTATTGCAGATAATGGCGGATGCATTTCTGGCTGTTGTTGTGCCTTCTTCAGCGCCATGAAGCCTCCACGGGAAAAAGTCACTGAGCTGCACAGTCCGCCTCTCTTTTGAACTCGATGTATCGAGTCCGCACTCCCCCAATTACGTGACTGTCAGCACACCTGTGGAGCATCCTGCGTGGTAAGGAAAACTACAGGTCCCAGAGTCCCTTGTCAGTGGACCTAGGAAGTTGGTGCTGGGGGGATGGAAAAGCGTAAATCACCTTGTGCATGAGTGCGGGAGTGGAGCAAAGTGAATCCCAATAAACAAAACAAAATGTGTTGCTCTGTTTTGCAGCTTGCTTGTCCGCAACCGAGCCTCCTCTGTTCCCCTAGTATGCCTCAGCCTCCGGTTGCAGGTGTCCATAGAGCAGGGGCGACGAGGACAATGCCTACAGCCCACAATGAGGTTAGGTAAACCTCATTACTACCGGTTTTCTTCCTGCGCTCAGAGGCGGATGAAGGACTGTCCAAATCACTCTGGTCCGGCAAAGAGCTGAAAACAGCTGAAGCCTGTAGTGTCCAAAACCCAAGGTGAGGCGGGGTACTCTGCGATGGCGTCACAGGCTGACGCATGGATATGTGCGGCATAATCTCCTTCCGAAAAAAGAGAGAGCAGAGACCCAGGGGAAACTTTGGAGGCTTTTATTGCAGATAATGGCGGATGCATTTCTGGCTGTTGTTGTGCCTTCTTCAGCGCCACGAAGCCTCCACATATATACATATATAAAGAAGTAAATTTGAAACTTAGAAAACTTTTGCTAGATTTGATTGTGCATTCAACAGAATATTGAAATATTTGGCGATTTGTTTGGTGTACTTGTGTCTATATTTTTGGTTCTTTTTTTAGGCTCAAATCATAGAAATTGCTTGGCCAGGGGTCCACGGCTTCCAACAATGACAACAATGACTTAGTGGGTGTACCTGGCTCCCAATATTGATTTGGTGGTGCTCCACCGGAGTGAAAAGTTTAAAACCCTCTGCCCTAGATTTTCATAAAAGCCTAAAAGCACCCATAACACACAACTGCAATCTCAAATCCAAAACACCTGATAACCGCAAAGGAATTAAACAGTGCCTCAAAATGTATGTATGCTGTCACTGTCCAGCCCTGCCCACAGTAAAGGGAGCACACCCACATGCACACACAAATTAGCAATAGAGTAGATCGGTCACTGGATGTTAACGGCTGTGTAGTCAATGAGGTGCTGGACGATAACAAATAGCAGTGTCAAAGCAAGGAACAAATAAAAAAAGCTAACAAAGAGCAGGGGTGGCTCCTGTATAACGGGGGAGCAGCATAGCATCACAGCCTGTGCCATCAGATGATCAATAAAATGCCAATAACACAGTTATGATTTCATTTATGCTGTCTCACTGAGCTCACAATAACTATAGGGCGGGGCGGGGCCGAGTACCTCAGGGAGGAGAGTGCACTCATTAATGCGCATGTGTGCTTGGCCGGCCACCCAAGGCAAGCATGACACTCATTCCCCTTTGGCTGTGTTACAGAGCAGAGTATAGGCTCCAATGTATCTTCTCAGCAGCAAACGAGGCCACTCAGACCAATCTTGGCACTGCTCCCAAGTGAGAGGAGCAGCATCTGGATTGGGTGTGGATCTTGTGTCCTGAGGGCCCATCCCTTTCCATGGACCGACAGCGATGAGATTAGCAGCAGGGTGGCTGCCAGTGGGAGTGGAGCAGAGTGGCAGGTAAGTTTAATTATTTTATATTATTTCAACTCCCCTCCCCAAACCGCTGTCCCCTGCCCACCGCCGCTCTCCCACTTCAGATAGGCGTCTGCTTCCACTGGTATACAGAGATGTGCTCAGCGGCCAAAGACGCCTCCTCTCTCAAATAGATTTGTAGTAGTTGATCTCTTACAGTGTGTGCAATCACTATTGCAGACTGAGAAACACGCATGGCTACTTCTTCAGCGTCACAAAATCGACCAGTAAGCCTGGAAAAGATTGTGGTGAAATATTACTAGGAAAACCTGGGCGTGAATCTAAGCTGCTCTATCGTGCATTGTATCCCAGAGTAAATTTAAAGCTAAGTCAGTTACAGACACGTCGTAAAGAGGAAGAAATATAATAAAACATCAATCTCCGGCATGCCTTTAAACAGCCTGTTTCCTTGACATAACTAGCTATCCTTTGCATGAAGTTAAAGTTTAAAATCCATTTGCCATGTCTAGCTTTCCCTGGACTCTTCTATGCTGAAGAATACTGAGGGCATGATGGCTATCAGAACCCTGATAGTCTAGTGATCATTACATTATCGAACAACTCACAGCTCTAGTACATGACAGACCTCAAAAATTTGAAAGAGTTGAGCAGCCGTTCAAGGCTTACATGAAATGGAAATAAGACAATTTAGACGGTACTAGTTATACTAATCCAGGTCTCCCATCTGCGTGACACATTGTCACCTGAAGAACAATATTCAGTGAAAGAGGTGGGATCCTAATTGTGTGGCAGGCCTGAAAATGTTTAGCATGAATGATAATATAGGTTGGCCCTCTGTTAGAATATTGATGTATTTATTTGTATGCAGGGGTGATGATACAGGTTGGTCTTCTTTTTGGAATAAGGCATGTATTGTGTAGGTGTATTGATATATAAAATATCGCAGGTAAAGTATACCTGTAAAACTAAGGGGCAGATTTACAAGCCCCGTGCGCCACTTTTGCGTCATTTGTAACATGGAAAAAATTACGCGAAAGTGGGGCAAGGGGCTCGTAAATCTGCCCCTAAATATATAAAGCTGTTATGAAAACCATGACGCTAACTAAGAACAAAAGCAGGGAAACGGGATCCAATATTAGAACTACTAAAAAAGTGGACGTAAATACAGCCTAGCATCAAATCCCTCGGCATTTATACTAATGGACCACGGTCCGCGTCAAATCAGTCGAACTTACATTTCATGTAAGACTGCAGATTCACAGGAAAGGGTTGCAGTAGGTCATCCATTAAATTTCGCATCTCCGTAGCGAAGAGGAAAACTAAAAGCATAACACCAGTAAGTCAGCGAAGCTCAAAAGCTGTACGTGCTGCACGTGACATGTAGAAGATATTCAACGGTATGG
Source organism: Lissotriton vulgaris (assembly GCF_964263255.1). Taxonomy (NCBI): domain Eukaryota; kingdom Metazoa; phylum Chordata; class Amphibia; order Caudata; family Salamandridae; genus Lissotriton; species Lissotriton vulgaris. The sequence continues at coordinate 20,543 of NW_028246343.1, forward strand.
AAGCCGGGCTATATTTATATCAGATACTGAAAAGTTTCACTCGTTCTGGTGGCTGATCCCGACCTGATCCTGCCACCTCATTTCACACAACCTCTTTAGTCCCTTGCGCGTGCCAACTAAAATCCCAGAGGTTTGCGAGGCGTTAAGAATTCCATTTAGGTGTGTGCTTTATTGCTTCGCTGCTTTAGTGTTTGTCAGTGGGTTATATCCTAAGTCCTTTTATTCACTGCTGAGCGCCGATGTTTACTTATTGCTCTCAATGATCCTTCTGTGAGATGGCAGTCTCCGTTCACATAAAATAAAATACAAAACATAACTTCATTTAAATCCGTTTCTAGGTCAGTTTCTACGATGCACATTTTGAAGGTTTCCTACTTAATCCACCAAGCAGAAAATTTATATTTTTAGCGTTTTTGATTCGGTTTACAACTATCTAAATCGAGGTTTCTCTTCATATAACACATGGTTAAATCGAAAGTATAACATATGGCTCTATAAAGAGTAGCCCTGTCAAATCTAATATCATTCCCCAAATAGTATTTGTGAAAACAATCAAAGCTTTTATTTTGCTCATACTCCAATAAAAAATCTGTAAAAATTGGTGTTTATAATATTCAAATGAAATTCTTATTCTTCATACAAGTCTACAGTACAGTGAAATCGAAAGCCATAGGGGCAGAAATCTCAAATATTGATATGTTAAATGCAATCACTATGAAATAAAACGCTGAAGGTTAAAACTCTGCTTTAGACATTAAAATAATTGAAAACTTAGTGTCATTAGTGTCATTATAAATCGTAATAATTCGCTAATGATGAGCTCGAACCTACGAAATATTGGATTGCTTAAACAATATTTAGCAGTAACAGTGGCTTAACTGTTTGCTTCCTGACTTTCCTGACTTTCAGTCCCCCAGCATCAAGGTACTATCTAAGCCTGGGCAAAGCACTACACTACGCTCGTGTAGTTTGCAAAGTTTCCGCTACTTTGCACTACGCAAATTGCACGTAGCACAGAGCAAACACGCACAGCGTAGCGTAGCGTATGTAGTGCAGCGGTCATTTTTTGCTTGATCGCGGTCCTCAACGTCAAGTTGCAAACCGCAAGCAAGCAAAATGACATCCCGGCGAGACTTTATCCTCGTTCTCGAACAGCAACATCAAGTTGCCGATCGCGAGCGTGGAAAATAAACCTCCAGACGAGCTTCTCTACGTGCGGAGGTCAGGTTTCTCATTGTGAGTGGTCGCATATGCTCGCAACCGCTAGCGATGAGAAACTACCAGTCCTCGTTGAGAAAGCTGCCGCTCGAGTAAAAATCGACTCGAGCGGCAGTAAAAGACAGCTTGCACTGTGCAAGCTGCCATTTTCAATTATTGCACAGTGCGGACAAGCATCTGACACTGTGCAATCATCGCGAATAACGCACATCGCAGTTCGTGTAGCGCTATGTGTAGCTCGCGTAGTGCAAAGTGCACTTTGCTAGCTACGCGTAGCGCTACTTTGCAGACTACGCCAAGGGTTCGTAGGATCCAGGTAATTCTTAAAAAGGAGGACTTTCAAGGTATAAAAACATTCATAGACATTCACATATTGGAGGAAATCAGAATATTAATTCATTGGGAAGCAAGGTCACAGGCTCAAAACTAAGGATAGGTACCCAAGATCCCACAAGGTCCAAGCAACCTAACCCACGTTGGTAACATGGTAAATTGGTAACAGTGAAGAATGCCTGGCTTCTCACATGAGTAATAACTGGACAGCATTACTACAGGAGTACTTTGTGTGTATAGTGTATACTCTTATGTGCCTTAGTGAATCGATCCTGAAACATCCAACTATATTAGGAAGAGAGCACAGTTCTTGGAATTTGCACTACTTTTATAAAAATATTTCTACTTTATTTCCATTTTTTTTAAATTATAGCTGATTTGGGGCTAATTCACAAAGTCCTGCAAGAGTACATGAATGACTACTGAAGAAGTACTCTTTCAGGTACTCTTGCATGACTTTGTGAATAGGCACGCAAAAGTACTAAAAAGAGTACTGTAGTACTTTTAGGTGGCTTTGTGAAGCAGAACTGGTATGTTCATGGTATGGGTGTAATATTAAGGCAAAGGAAAATGTACTTAAGATCTAAGATTTAGGTGCAATGATACAAAGAAAAAACAAAAAACATCCTTCAGTAGGGCTCAGAACTGGGTTTATTTTTAATTTCTCCTTGGTCAAAACCAACTGTCTAAAAATCCTTCACAAACTTCACAAAGTTCATGGCCATAATATTTACAAACTTACAAACCTGCATGTTTCTCTGCTCCCAGTACCATTTAGCTATGAGCAAACACATCTATAATTCAGGCTACAAACAGAAAGCTTCAGGCTATACCGCAGAGCAAAGGTTGCTCTGAGCCTCGGAGTCAAATAGGGATTCTAGCTTTTCAAACACTCACATCATTTCCTATTCCACCAAGTATTATTCAGCAGTGCAGAAGAGTCACCTAGTATTCTTGGCAGGAAATTAGGAAACTTTACTTATTACTCAGTGGCTTATACATAAGATAAATCGCTCTCTATTAGTAAAGGCGTTAAAGAAGGTCACCACCATTCCGGGGAGGGCTGTGCCAAAAAGGTACCAATTACTATAGGATCACTGTGAAAGTTTTGGTGAGTGTAGATACTTTTTTTTAAAGTAAGATAATAAAAATAGGGAGCTGCAGGGAGGCTGATCCACTATCAGCAAACCTCTCCATTTAACTGCCTTTACTTAAAAAATATCCGTTCCACTCCTTCTTAACATGTTATCTACATTGGAACAATAGATATCACACATTTTTGTGGAAAACCTGACATAGTTTTGTCAATATTTATTTGCTAAAATGGAATAATATCTTGACATATGTAGGATTGGATTTCAATCAACTATGGACAATTAGATACATTTCTTTCCTAAAAATATTGTATGAAAAGGATGGTTTGATGATGCTTCTTGGACTCTCTTCAGTGTTGGACACCTTAATTGACAAGATGATCATGGACATCATTTGTAAAGAGACTAGGATGTTGAAGGCAAAGTTGAAACACAAAATCAAAGTATGTAGAAGAGTACTAGAGAAGTACATATTTACATACTCCATAATGCCTTTGTGGATAACCCCTTTGACTTTGTTTTATATTTATCATAGGATAGCATTGAACTCCATCCAATGGTTTACTAGAAGTACAGAACATTTCACATAGGACAATGTGTACCTTCAATGGCCCCACTTACATTTCATGCACCACAAAGTTTGAGCCTTTCTGTCCTTTATTTGAAATCAAGTTATGAACTGATCCAAACAAGTTAAATCTAGTATACTGACGACTTGTTAGTATTCAGTCTATTGGGTTGTAACTCTCAATACACTACCATCGAGCATGACTAAGCCAGAAAAGTACACTTGTAGAGGAGGAAAATTGAACACTGAAAAAATTGGATTTGTGGCTATGGAAAGTGTTAACAGATACCTGGAGTATTACTTGTCGGTGAGTTGCAATGTGGAACATGTCTTAGCCACACAAATATTGGTGCAGTGCCATCCCCTCACCTTTCACAATACTTTCCCTTATTTACAGTACAGAGGTTGGGGGTGTCTGTGACTGTCAGAACAGTGCAGCCACAGGTAGAAATGACATTGGAAGGCCTGTCCTATTTAAGTATCTTTAAAAGATGCCTTTCCTATTTTTTTCTGTCCAGGTTTGCCATGTAGTCTAAGACAGCCCTTAAAAATCTCAGTACACTAAGAACTCTTGGCCCAAAGGTGAAATCTTGATCTCTGGGCCAAGTCCAGCACTCTCCCCAGCAGCTCCGTTTGATAGCTGACTACACCAGCACTGAACCTCCTCTCTTGCAGGGATCGAGCCAGCAGCCCGTCCCTGCACCTCAGGTTTGTGTACGCATCCTCCGGGTTTTCATCTAGTATTCCATTTTGTAAAGTCTATCTTTCTGCTTGTCCTCTCTGACTACTGCCTTTGTTTTGTTATCATTTACCAGCCAGTTCTGTTGCTGTTATCATCTTCGCCTTCCCCTCATTTTCCCGCCGTTGTTGCCCCTGCAGCCCCGACCCCCTACTCAGCTGCTCCCAGCTCCCGCCTCTGCTACTGCCCCCTACCCTACATATGGCGACCAATGCATGGTCACACAGCGGATGTGGGCAGCGGGAGTGCCTGAGGCAAGCCCGTCAGCGCCTGTCCATGCCTGGACCGCACCCAACGCCAGACCCCCTGGCCCCCACGACCGCACATCACCCGTCTCAGCTACGTACCAACCCCCTCCGCTAACTCAACATCGGCCAATCTTCAAACTACTTACAAGCTATCCCGAGACTCACCCATGGACCCTTGATCTGCCACAGCTGCAGCTTCACTAGCCGCTGAACACCAGTACACCCTACCCCACTCGTCAGAGCAGAACACTACCGCCTCGGATGCATACTACTTGTTAGAACCGGCTGTCTCTAGTTGGCAGAGGTATGTATTTCTGACAAATAGGGACACACCTTTTCTAGTCCGGGCAAGGGGATCACACCCTTTGATAACCCCTGCTCACCCCCTTGGCTTGGCAGAGCAGACAGGCTTATCTCAGAGGCTGTGTGTTAAGCATTTATGACCACATACAGTAATAAAGTGAATACACTACAAATGGACACGACACAGTAGTATTATAAAAATAAGGATTTTTATATAAGGCTTAGCACAAGACCAAATAACGACAAAAATATACCACAATCTTAATAAATACTCTTGGAAGGGAAAATAATAGTTCAAGCGTAGTTTCTTCTTAGCACAAAGTCTTTAGTATCAAAAGTAACTCTTCTTCGGTAAAACACAGTTCTTGGCAACAATGTAACCCACACTGGAGTCACACGACGTCGAGGCAAAGTTAATCCAAAGGTTCGCCGTGGACCGCGAGGAGCGCTACGTCGAGCCCGGAGTCGCACAGACCCCCACAACACAGTACCTTGGGAAAGCGAAGCACACGATAATCAGTGGCGTCGAGATGTCTGGCGTCGCGTCTCCGGCGTCGATCCGGCCTCGGAGTCTGGGCGACCTGAAGCGGCGTCAACAGATGTCAGGCAGGAGCAGCGCTCACGAGGCGAAGCAGGATACGGCGTCGTCGTTGATGTCGATGATGAAGTTGCAAGAGTGAGCAGCGCTCACGGCGTCGAGAGGACTTGAAGCCGATGCGATCAGCAGCGGTGCACACATGAGGTCACTTGGAGCTGGAGCCGAACTCACTACTCACTGGCGTTGCTGGTGGCGTCGATCGGGCCCGGTGGCCGGCGTTGAGGAAGCGGGACACTGGAGCCGTTACTCACGATGTCGAGCTGGATTCGGGGACGTCCGTCGGCGTCGAGATTGCTGGTTTCTTTCAGAGGTGCTGGATTCTCAAGTTCCAGCAACAAGCACTTTTAGCAGATGAAGTACTTTAGCCCTGTGACTTCAACAGGAGGCTGGCACTCTTCCAGCCCTTGGAGATTTTCTTTAGCAAAGCTTGAGAGTACACACTCAGTTCCTCTCTCCTGGTTCCTTGGCAAAAATAAAGAAGCAACTGCAGGATTCCCCCAACAAACAGCACACTAGCAGAAGGGGTAGGCAAGTCAGCAGGCTTCTTGTCCTTGGTTCAGGTTTCCTTGTCAGAAGTGATCTAAATTATTGGTTCAGGGGTCCTTCTCTTATACCCCTTTTTGGCTTTGATCCCTTTGTCCATGCAGGGGAATTTCCCAACATCCTGGGTCTGTTGTGGGTGTAGCCAGGCAGAGGCACCTCGCCTATTCACTGAGCAGGGCTGGGTCCTCAGACGCCCAGCAGGAGGTGGAGCCAGCATTGTCACTGGCAGGAGCAGAGCTATCGGACTCCTGGTAGGAGGTGGGGCCAGGATCGTCCATGGCAGGCACAGAGCCATCAGTCGCCTGGCAGGAGGTGGAGCCAGCATTGTATCAGGCAGGCAGGGCAGGCTATCAGGAACTACTCTCCCCCTACTCTCAATGCAAATGTCCCACTCATCCCACACTGACTCATTCAGACCTCTGGAGCCACCCAGCTCCTGTCACACACACACCAAACCAGCAGAAACGAGAAATAGTTAGACAAGAAAATAGACACTTTCTAAAAGTGACATTTTCAACACCAGAGTCCAAAAACCATCCACACAAATGGATGCGTTATTAAACCCCGAGTTCAGGGATACCAAACTCGACATTTCACCATGCTCCCCGAGCCAGCTAGGATTATAGCATTAATAATCCTGGCAGCCCACTCTAACTAATGGAGAGCAGGTTACCTCGCAATAGTGAAAAACGAATATGGCTGTAATTCACTATTAGGACATGCCAACTTGGTCAGGCTTGTCCTACCTTATACTTACAATGCACCCTGCCCGTGGGCCCACCATAGGGGTGACTAATATGAAGTTAAGGGAAGGTTTAGGGACTGGCAAGTAGTTGTACTTGCGCAGTCAGCGTGACAGTACCAGACTGCACGTAGGTCTAGCAATGGCAGACCTTTAGACATACTTTTACTAGGCCGCTCTTTTGGGTGGCACAACATGTGCTGCAAGCCCATGAGAAGCATTTGTATTTACAAGCCCTGGCACTCCTGGTGCACTAGACTAGGGACTGACAGTAAACCAAATAAGCCAAACATGGAATTCAATCAAACAGTAATTTTACATAGGGAGCATTTGCACTGTGGCACTGATTAGCAGTGGCACAGTTCCCAAAGCGATATACCAGCAAAAACATCGTAAACAGAGGAGGCAAACAGAAAAAATAGAGGAGAGACTCAAGCCAATGATGTCAGGTCTAACACTACTCAACACCCGCTCCGTCCATAAGCATGTCATCGAACTCAGGGACCTACTCGACTTAGTCTCCCCCGACGTCGTCTTCCTAACAGAGACATGGATGAACCCCTCCTCGGTGCCCGACATTGCCATAGCCATCCCAGATGGCTACAATATCACCAGAAGGGACCGCACCAACAAACCAGGAGTAGGAATCGCCATGTTCTATAGAAACACTCTCAGAATCTTGACCAGCACAGCAGTAACCTCCAGCACCGCCGAACGCCTGCACTTCCAGATCTGCACAGACCTCAACATCACCCTCAGAGGAACACTTGTTTACAGACCCTCCGGACCCCGGTCACAGTTCATCAACGCCATCTACGACATCATCAGCATGCACGCTCTTGCCTCCACAGACTTCCTCCTTCTCAGTGATCTGAATTTCCACCTCAAGAATGCTGACGACAGCAACTCTGTCACTCTTCTCGACAACCTCAGACTCAAACCGCTCATCACGACCCCCACCCACACCACCGGACACACGCTTAACCCCATCCTCTCCACCAGCAACCAGGTCTTCTTCAGCCACACCACTGAACTCCACTGGGCCGACCATCATTGCGTCCACTTCACCTTCAAGAAACTCACCTTGCACCACCACCGGCAACGGACCCCCTACCTCAGCTTGAACAAGGTCACCGAAGACCAGCTCATCACCACCCTCGCCCGAGACCCACCAACAGACTCTCCCGACACTGACACAGCTGCCTGCAACCTCAGGCAATGGATTGACGACTGCGCCAACACACTCGCCCTGATCAAAAAACCCTCAAACAGAATCATCGAAAGAAAGGCCAGTTGGTTCACCACTGACCTCCAGGAGTCGAAGCAGACTTGCTGAAGACTCGAGAAAAAGTAGCGCCATGAACAGACCCCAGACAACTACGCAGCCCTGAAGAACGCCAGCCGCAAGCATCACCAACTTACCCGAGCCACTAAAAGGACCTCCTTCAAGGAACGCATCGACAACAATGCATACAACAGCAAAGCGCTCTTCAACATCGTGAAGGAACTCTCCAACCCCAGCTCCCGCGCAACAACATCCCAACATCGCAAGACCTATGCGACTCCCAAGCCACATTCTTTTACAGCTTCAATGCCCAGACCTTCCCTACAAATGCCAACACCACAAACTCACCACCCCCAGCCTCACCTACAGCCTGTTCTCCTGGACCCATGTCAACAACAACAACACCATCAAGACCATGAACACCATCCACTCCGGCTCACCATCCGACCCCTGCCCTCACCAGAACTTCAACAAAGCCAATAGCATCATTGCACCCCAACTCCGGAAGATCATCAACAGCTCCAGCCAGACCACCACCTTCCCGGATAGCTGGAAGCATGCTGAGATCAACACCCTACTCAAAAAACATACAGCAGACCCAAAGGAGCTCAAGAACGTCTGGCCCAAATCCCTGCCACCGTTCCAGGCAACAAACCCATGTCCTTGAGGAGAACAACATCCTGGACCCGTCCTAATCTGAATTCCGCAGCAATCACAGCACCAAAACCACCCTCATTGCTGCCACAGACGACTCAGAACCCTACTGGCGAAACTGCGGCCCCATCCTCCTAGACCTCTCGGCCACCTTCGACACCGTCTGCCATTACACCCTACGCACACACCTACAAGACGCAGGAATACGCGACAAAGCCCTGGACTGGACCACCTCCTTCCTCACCAACAGAACCCAGAGGGTTTGCCTCCCCATTCCACTCTGAAGCCACCAAGATCATCTGCGGAGTGCCCCAAGGACCATCCCTCAGCCCTACCCTTTTCAACGTCTACATGGCATCGCTCGCCAACATTGTCCACCCGCACAACCTCAGCATCGTCTCCTACAATGACGACACTCAGCTGATCCTCTCACTCACCAAGAAACCTGCCGCCAAAACCAACCTCCAAGAAGGAATGAAGGCCTTTGCCAACTGGATGCAGACAGCTGCCTGAAATTTAACTCAGACAAGACAGAGGTCTTCATTCTAGGTTCCACCCCCTCCGCCTGGGACGACTCCACCCTGGGAGTTGCATCCACACCCACCAACCATGCATGCAACCTGGGGTTCATCCTGGACTCATCACTCTCAATGACCCAACAAGTCAATGCTGTCTCCTCCTCCTCCTTCAACACCCTCTGCATGCTCCACAAGATCTACAGATGGATCCCCACAGGAACCAGAAAGACGGTCACCCAGGCCCTCGCTAGCAGCAGGCTGGACTCCTGCAACTCCCTATATGCAGGAACCACAGCCAAACACCAGAAAAGACTCCAATGCATACAGAACGCCTCTGCACACCTCATCCATGACATACCCCGCCACACCCACATCACCGCACACCTGAAAGACCTGCACTGGCTCCCAGTCAACAAGAGGATCAACTTCAGGCTCCTCACCCACGCTCACAAAGCACTCCTCAACGCCGGACGAGCTTACCTCAACAAACGTCTCACCTTCTACATCCCGAACTACCAGTGGTGCTCCGCCGATCTCGCCGTTGCCAACGTCCCATGCATCCACAGGACCTCCACCGGCAGCAGATCCTTCTCCTTCCTCGCCGCCAAGATATGGAGCACCCTACCCGCACAGCTGCGACAGATCCAAGACCTGCTGAGCTTCAGGAGACTTCTCAAAACCTGGCTGTTCGAGCTGTAGCCGTACCCCCTCCCCTCTCTCTCAGCGCCTTGAGACCCTCACAGGTGATTAGTGCGCTGTACAAATATCTGATTGATTGATTGAGTGACTGTTTTCAGTTGCAAGACCCTCCCTTTGTGCAATTTGCAGGATGTGTGTTTCTGGAAAAGAAAAAGTGAGAACAGGGCGAGCATATAATGATGTAGCCATGTATCATGGGCCCTAGTGCAAGGGATGAAATGGACCCACTTACCACTGTTTGAGCTGTGGAATACAGCAATAATAAGGTTTTTTTGGAGCCTCTCAGATCTCTAGTTCATGGTGCCAAAGCATTTGCTGGAAGCCACGCCCCTTCCACTATACCGCCTTGGTCTTTATTTGAGACGGGCATACTTCTCTAGATTTGCAGTCTACTGTTGATGTTAAAATAAAATATGGAAATGTAATATATATTGGCCTAACCACCAACTTCATGGGCTGACTATTTTCAGTTATGGACAACAACATGACAGTGATTTTTTAACTTAATATGGGTTTGCATCACTTCATCAAATGAAAAAGAACATACAGGTAAGAAAATAGAAAATTGGAATTCTAAGAAACAACTTCTACCATTGTGCCCAATTGAGACATGACCCTAATTCATGGAGGAACTGCGAGTGCAGGTACGTTATAATGGACCAATCTAAAGTATTGCAATATAATAACATATATATGCAGATAAATAAAAACAACTATTAACTGAACTAAACAAAAATGTCAACAGGTTCCATTTTCTGTTTAAGATGTCAGGGTAAAGGAAAGGAACTGGAAGTAGAAAGGGGTTAATACAGCCTGGTTTACTTCCTCTTGCGGATGATTTCATGACCACAGAAACTAAAGATGGCAAGTGAAGTACCAGGACTGTCAAAGAGCATCCCAGGATCAGCAATTGCTACACTTGGCTACTAACATTTAACGCCATGTCGTCAGCGTGACTGCTACTTTTTGCTGGCTTCAAAAATCACAAATCACGCTTTGGAAGTTCCAATTTGGAACCACACGTTTCGTAGGCATTTATACGTGTAAAAATGTACAAAAAATGCATTTATGCAGATGCCAATACTTAAGAATTTGAGTACACCTTCAAAACCGTAACTGTTGCAGCTGCCCAGGAGTAATCCTGCAATTGTGTATGCATTCCAAAAATCGGGAATTTAGCCAAAACACACAAGTTAGAACTATCTTGGAAAACTGAAGATTCATTTTTTCGCATGCTCGATATGATTATCGGCCAGATTCATCATTGTGAAGTTTTGCGAGTCTGAAATAGCGATTCATAAGGAATCGCTATTCCAGACTCGCAAAACGGGATTCATGTAGGATTCGCAATATTTTTTGCGATTTCTACAGATTCCTTATTTGCGATTAGCTAATTGCTATTCGCAAATAAGGAATAACTCCCCATGCATTCCTATGGGCCTAAAGGCCCATAGGAATGCATGGGGAGTCATTCCTTATTTGCGATTAGCAATTAGTTAATCGCAAACGAGATTGCGATTTCAAGGGTGCAGGGGTGTCCAAAGGACACCCTGTAACACCCCTGAAATGTGAAATTACACAGATGTTACACACACACATGTCCAAAAGACATGTGTGTGTGTAACATGCAGCTTAGAAAAATGCATTAAAGTTTTTGCTATTTACCACGAGGTTTGACCTCGCGGTAAATAGCGGCCCAAAATTGCGAATTCGCAATTTATAAATGTTTCAAAAATAGCATTTAAGGAATCTCTGATAGAGATTCCTTAAATGCTATTCCTCGCAAATTTGCGTGTTCTTAAATAGCGAATTTTGCATTTGGGATGATGAATCCCAAATGCAACAATTGCTCTCGCAAAGAGCCAGATTCTCTGAATCTGGTCCCTTTGCGAGCGCAATTACCTTTCATGAATCAGGCTGTATGTCTCCAAGAATCCAACGCTGTCTCCTTGTGTGTCTGTCACACTGTACTTTTTTAAATATCTTCTATGGGCGAGAAAGTAACACGTGCATTTACATAGCTAATAATAGTGCAGCTGGTGCACAAACACTGAGGTACGGAGCACCATGAGCCACTGTACCCCACCTATGGTTGTATTTTACTACCCAAAAAAGGTATGGGGGCTAACTTTCCTTTTTCGCATTAGGCCCACGCGGAAATTGGTGCACTACTGCATATATGTTGTAGAAATGACCCTTAAAATATATATATCTATTATAAAACAAAAGTAGACTTCCATAAAGGTATACTTAAAAGAAATATACTCATTAAAGGGTCAGTCACAGATGTCATATTGAAAAGAAAAAATACTTCCTCTAGATGAAAATAGAAGTAGTTTATTCCACTGTCCCCTTAAGAGGCACATTTATTTTATTTCTGTACAGGCATTATTGCTTTTTAAAAATACATTTTGAGATGTGAGCGCCTTTATTGCACAGTGTAAGACTTTAGTAGACGTGTGAGGAAATGGAATGCGAGGATTTATGGAAAAACAACCAATACTGCTTAGTACAGTTGTTTGTTTTGTTTGTAAAAATAGATCAATGTGTTAACTTGAAGTAGTTTGCTGTAATGCATTGGTTTTATAGTAGTTTTGGCAGAAACATAATAGAAAGGGGCATTCTGGAAATCGGTTTTCTGCGAAACGACATAAATGGCTTTCTTTGAACTTTTTTGAAAGCAGTGGAAAAATGGATGGCATTAAAATGGGCAGATAAATGTGCTCAGAACACTGCAGTTATTAGGCTGTGGCGAATCACTTACTGAATTTGCAATCGACGGGACCTATGTGAAGCATAAAGAAATTTAGTACATCTTAGGTGTGTTACACTGTGCACAGATACATACATTGTGTGATATAATAACACACGTTTTATAAGTATATTGTTTGTCACATTCAGCTGTTAATATTTGAACCACACCAGGAGGCTAATCTTTTGCATTGGCAGTAGTGCAGAAAAATGTAGCTTTTCATGTATAATATTTACTTATTATGACATACAAATTTTAATCGGTGTTCATTGTATTCATTGGTTAACAGTAGGTGACTGCAATTGCAGGTAGTTTGAACCACATCTATATCTGTATCATAATCAATGTATTCTTTCATGCTAGCTGTATTCGTAGGTTGCCATCTTTTTCTCTTGTGGATGACGTGACTCGTGCTTAGGCCTCAATCATTCGATTTTTTTTTTTTATAAATGCTTTGTATGTTTCTTATTTCTCTTTCCTCTGCAGGTGCCTTATTGATGAGTAATCGTTAGTAAGAATATAGTAAATGTTAATTGTAGAGAATGGCTAGATTTTGCTTGCCTTATTACATTTTGTCCGTGGACATGTAGCATGTAGAGATAGGAATGAGTCTCCTGTACCAAGCAAAGGTTCCTGTTGCAAATTTCAAGGTTGCACATCTGTATATTTTTTGTTCAAGGCTGGGAACCTGAGGAGTCTACCTGCTTCCAGAGAATCTTGTCTTCTGACTGGACCATCCAGAGGAAGTAGGTGGGACTGGGTTTCCAGAACCACTGTCTATTAATTGTGTGTTTCTTAGAATGGTGTAGCAGATCATGCCCTGACGTTGGTGAGAGATTTTTCCCAACTCTGCAGATTTCCACCAACCAGGGCGCTGAGCTTCATGCGGGAATGCCCAATACTCCCCTCATTTGCTTATTCTGATGCTAATACATTTCTCTTTGACATTCTCCTTTCCACTTTTGAAGATTTATTTAGATAAGGGAAGTTCCTTTATAGAACCAATCTATTTTATATTTTATGCTTTGTACTGTGTTATATTTTGCATCTTTTTCATTCTAATATACAAATTCAGACTTAACAATTATATGGATATGAATTACTATTGGATATATTGATTTCACATATTACTAGTGAAGAATCCTGTATAACAAACATGCAATGATAATTAGGTACAGAAAAATATGTCCCATCAGCAATAACGAATAACTTGTACCGATTCCTCTTAATAGAAGTGAAACAAAACCAAAGGGCACAGGACCAACGTTTATCATTTTCTGTTCCTGCACTCTACGCCTGACCCATTAACCCCTTACCTGCACAGGCTTTTCCACACCAAGTGTTGAGTCCCTTTTTTTTGTTTGAGCACTTCACACTTATGCTGTCATACCTTTTTTTCACAAAAGGTATCCAGGCCAAATGGGAGACCTTTTTTTCTGAACCATGGGTATTTTAAAGTGGTAAAATCACTATCTTCCCAGGTCTTTGGTACAAGCAGACTTGAACCCGATAGCATTTTTTTTACCACAGTTTTTGAAGTTTCTTAAGTAGACTTTTCCTATTTTTTTCAGTTTCCCCCCTAGTGCAGTTTTGGGGGGAAACAGGTGACAAACTCATGGGTGAAAAGCTATACATTTCTGAATACTAGACTCAATTCCAAATTCAACAAGGGATCATTTTGTAAATTGCTTCGGTCTTCTAAATGAAACTAGTTGCTGGTATTAAAAAAAAATGTTTCAATATAGCAATTAATAAAATTATCATCAGTAATTATATATATATATTTATTACCTACTGGCGACCGTTGGGACCTTGTTTCAATTCAAAAAGCATTTTTTCTTTTGCCAATAACTTGGACGCCCCTTGACGTATCCACAGCAACTTTTCAAAACACTTCTCCTTTTTGGTTCACCTGCTGTGTTGAAAGTTTCAGGGAGATTCATTAAGCGGGGTCTGAGAAAAAGGGGATGACCAAAACACGTTTTCTCCATGTTAATTTCAATAGGAAACTTTAGACATATCTACAGCCCGAACTGCAGAACAGAACTACACCAGATTTGGCAACATTGTAGCTCTTGGTTCAGAAAGCACTGTTTTCGTTAAATGGTGTAAATCAGTTCAGTAGTTCATGAGAAATTCAAATATTTCTCATAAATATATATATATATATCTATATATATATATATATCTCTATATATATATATATATATATATATATATATATATATATATATATATATATATATATATATATATATATATATATATATATATATATATATATATATATATATATATATATATTAATCTGTTGACTGCTGCTAGGTTAAAATAAAACATCTTGCCTGAAAAAAGAAGTGGTTCGCATCTCTTTCTTCGCCGCCGAGGCTTTGGTGGAAGTGGAAGGAGTGATTTGTTTGCGATATATATATATATATATATATATATATATATATATATATATATATATATATATATATATATATATATATATATATATATATATATATTATACATATATATGATTGAAAGGGCTCCCAAACAGAGTTTCTTCCTCCCAGGAACCACACAAACGACTCGCACACCAGGGTCCGTGTTCAAAATTGCGTTTATTGGCGACGCGTTTCGACCAAACGGTCTTCTTCGAAAGCCAACCACACAGAAACACAATCACCATTTTATACACATAACAGTGCTCAAAGTGGTAAAGGAAACTGAGGTAGGACTACATTTTAAGTCAAGACTACATTTCATGTGAACTACAAATGAGGTAAAAGACAGACTATGTGGAAAAAACGGTCTCAGACACATTAAATAACTGTAGTCAGATGTGTAAAATTTAAACAAAAAAAATGGTTTCAAAATTAAATTAAAACAAATGCACGGACATATTTCATACAATTGTTCAAATTGTCACATTAATGCATGCACAGTCCATGTAAGTCTCTGGTTCAACCTGATAATGGAATTAAGTTATGCATATATATCCATCAACACAGGAAACCCAAAGAAATCAGGCCACAGGAAGACGAAGTGTTCCACATAATTTAATGACAGCTTGCATGCAGGCGACCTGCTAAAACCAAACATCAAAAACATTCTTGTGCCAAAAGCGTTTCGGGAATTCAATAGTCCCTTCTTCTGTGGCATGTAGGTCTTGAGGAGTGAAAGCACTAACACATTGCGCACAGATCAATTTCAAGCGCCTGCCACAGTGGGTGTGGCCAGAAACACAGCCTCATGGATCTTGTAGTGCGATTTGTTTCAACCCCAGGGGGCGCGCTATTGAGTTCTCAAAATTAGACTAAGTTATTCACCAAGTGGGTAGATGCCCGTCCTGGCAGTCATCTGCTCCACTTTCCAACTGTCATTGCGAACGAGGTGGCACAGACCTGCAATAGGGCCAGCTCTGTCTTCCTTCCACTATGTTCCAGCATCAGATTGGTTCCAGATTGGATCCGCAGACACGCGGTGGGCCGTCTTCACATTCGATACAGCCATTAAAATCCATCAACACAGGAAACCCAAGCAAATCAGGCCATAGGAAGAGGAAGTGTCCCACATAATTTAATGACAGCTTGCATGCAGGCGACCTGCTAAAACCAAACATAAAAAACATTCTTGTGCCAAACGCGTTTCGGGAATTCGATAGTGCCTTCTTCTGTGGCATGTAAGTCTCGAGGAGTGAAAGCACTAACACATTGCGCACAGCTCAATTTCAAGCACCTGCCACAGTGGGCATGGCCAGAAACACGGCCGCATTGGATCTTGTAGCGCGATTTGTTTCAACCCCAGTGGGCGCACTATTCAGTTCTCAAAATTAGGCAAAGTTATTCACCAAGTGGGTAGATTCCCGTCCTTACAGTCATCTGCTCTGCTTTCCAACTGTCATTGCGAGCGAGGTGGCACAGACCTGCAATAGCACCAGCTCTGTCTTCCTTCCACTATGTTCCAGCATCAGATTGGTGCCAGATTGGATCCACAGACACGAGGTGGGCCGTCTTCACGACCGAGACAGCCACATCACCATCAAGAAAGGCGACTGCCGAAACGCGTCTGGTCCCCGTGAGTCTACAATAAAGTATTAGACTCGCCCTCGAGAGTGCTTTTCTTTATGCTTATGAAATTTGCGTGAGGAATGGAGCTGCAATAGATGCGGGCACACCACCTGCGGAGAGCACCCACATGTGACCTCACGGACAAGGTGAAACCTGGAGCAGTGAGATATATATATATATATATAAATACCCGTGGAGGATCCGAGAACCCACCTGATCTCGAGCCTGCGATCAGATTGCCTACCAACAGTTCCAAGGAAGTGTTGGCAGCCATCTTGTGACTTGGTAGAACTGAGTCACAAAAAAAGGTAAAAAAGAAGGTTAAAAACAAGAAAAGGGGGCAAGGCACAAAACCCTGCCCTCCAGCCCTGCACAGGGGGTCCCACAGGGCCCCTCAAGGCAGAAAAAAGCATTTACAAAAATATATTTGGTGGAAGTCATGTTGGGTCAGCAATTCCCACCAAACATTTTACAAAAATGATGCGCGGTCTCCTGTGCTTTGTTTCTTTTAAGCCCCTGGGTGGGCCAGGTGATAAATATATGCAGGGACCACCCGCAACCCTGGGACTGCCACATCCCTGGTGCTTTATTTTTTTCAAATAGGTATGAGTGGGCTCCTGCTCCCCCATTCAGCCTGGGGAACCGCAACTTTGTCATTACATGTGGGAGGCATGCGGCCCCTGCAGACCCAGGGACTGCCACCTCCCCATGGCTATTTTTTTTAAAATGAAGTGTGGGGGGCTCAAGCCCCGACACACAGCTCTGGGGACACCACCTACCTGGGGCACCAATTAAGAAAATGCAGAGGTCCTTTGTGGATCCCCGGCCCAGGGGACCACCACCTCCTTGGGGTGCTAAAGAGAAGATGGAAGAGGGGCCGAGCGGTTCCCCTCCAGGAGCCCTCCATGGCCCTTGGGACTTCCACCCCCCAGGGCCAGCTCAAGCAGTGTCTCAGGGTGCCCACCCCCGAGACATGGCAGATTTATATGCTCCCGCCATGCCATAGCAAACACTGCTTCACTCCATGAAGCACAGCAGAATTGCTTTTGGGCAAAGGGAGCTGCTTGTTATCATTTTCCTTTGCTCAAAACAATTTCGGCTTCTGCAGGAGGCGGGGAGCCAGCGGGGATCGCCGGGGCCTTGGGCCACAGTCCCCAACAATGTGGCCTTTCTCCAGGGGATGGGGTCACAGGGGCCAAAAGTGGTCCTTGAGGGGGGCCACTCAGCCCCCCTCCCTTTGTTCATTATTTTTTTTAATGACTGGGCCCTGGGGGATGGGTTCCTAAGGGCCAAAATCGGCCGTTTACAAAAATAAAATAAATGGCTAAGCCCCGGGGATGGGGTCCCCTGGGCCAAAAAAGGCCTGGGAGATGTAGGATTCTTGGACCCCCTCCTTTAAATAAAACTATGAAAACAAAATTGGCCGGGCCTCGAGGGATGGGTTTCCTTGGGCCGAAATGTTATTTGAGATGTCATCAGTGATGTCATTGACCATTTCAAGAGTGATGTAATTTGTGAAGTCATAAGAAGTGCATTGCGGGGGCACACGTTATTGTTAGGTCAGCTAACTATAACAGCTGAATTTCTTTGGTTTTGTAAGAGTGAAATGTCAGACTAACTATAAACCTATTTTTTGTTTTTTTGTTTTTTCCATAATAGACTTACTGCCCTATGTAAAAGAGAATCCAAATGGATTATGGAGCTTGAGACTAGGTTCCCTGGGGGGGCACAATATGGACGAAGAACTTGCCACTCACCTTCACAAAACTTAAAAGGTAGTGATGTAACAGGGTAACAAGCTTCGAATCTGGTTATAGCAAATGTAAAATAGAATGATGTGAGTTTGTAAAATGCAAGATTTTGTATAACCATATGACGTCAATCGTAATTTGTACAGTATATTACACATTATGAAGTGTTTATACGACGTAACTGTTGACAAAACCCCTGTTGTACTCTCCTTTCCAAGATGGCGCTTCGAGTCACAGATACATTGCACTGGTATTTTGCACTTTGTCTATGTTTACACTACGTATGTTGAAACTTTATTTATGCACGTTGATGTTTCACGCAAAAGTATCGTGTGATCAAGACACCGCCGGATGTCGAAACGCGTAGCGATAATTTTGAAATAAACTGGTGATATCCTTTCCTTCTATGAGTGCGCATTGGAATCCTTTTGGTTTTGGAATTAATGGTTACCGGCGTTGGGGCTCTGCCGGCTTTTTGCGCCACCTGACTTTGGGAGTGATTCAGGAAGGACCCTGCTTTGGCTTGATTTGGAATATTACGGATGAATCAGGAGCCAGCCACACCGGAAAATAGTGGATCTCACTGGGACTACGGAGTAAACGAGTGGAATTGCAACGCCCCGACGGCACTGAGGTAAGCTCTGTATCGGGTGCAGTCGCGGAGGAAGGAACGGTCGATCTTTACGGGTCTTGCGGGTCCCTCCTAAGCGGCTGTGCCGGGTGGTAGGGCGAACCTCGTCTTTGTGCCTAGGGCGGGAAAATGAAACATTGAGAGTACACGGAATACACTAGATTCATAGGAGACAAGATTTCCGTTGGGTAAAACAAGTTCCGAGCTCTCTACATCATATTTTCCACGGAACACAGTCCCATTTTATGTTACAGTGGCATCAGGAACCGTTTACCACTAAGTGGGGAGGAGGAAAGGACTCACCAGACTTGGCAAGGTCAACTGTGAGTTTACTCACAATTGGACTTTCAATTCCGCATATATGCAGGACAAGCAGCATGATTTCATTACAAACTCACACACTTTTTTAACCAGCATGGAAGAGGAAGGTGCCAGGAGAAAGGAGGCAAAAGCTTTGTTTGCACAAGCACCGGGGAAGAAAACAGGGGCCACAGTCACAATTGAAAAACCTGAGAGTGACGCATTGGA
The DNA here is from genome assembly GCF_964263255.1 of Lissotriton vulgaris. Taxonomy (NCBI): domain Eukaryota; kingdom Metazoa; phylum Chordata; class Amphibia; order Caudata; family Salamandridae; genus Lissotriton; species Lissotriton vulgaris. The sequence continues at coordinate 39,805 of NW_028246343.1, forward strand.
CGTTCTTTTCAAAAGATACGAAAAATTAAAAAAACAAGAAACATCTAAATGGTGGGAGGCCATCTTGCTACAGGACTATGAAGACAAGGAGATTGTCCCACGAGGCTTGAGAATTTATAGTACGCCTTCCCATGAATCGTTGAACCCGCAAATGTTAGAGGAATGGGCTGCTAATTCATCTAATAGCTCAAAGACCATGCTCTGTATTAGAATTAAATACGCTTGGAAAGATCGCGACAAAATCCTTCTTGAATTAAAGGAAATTGAGGAAGAATTTGCTAAAAGCTCAGAAGGTGATAAAATAACCAAATTTTGGGATGAACTAAAAGCAAGAATGAAAAAATATGAGGATGACATAAAGTATCGGAAGCAACGTAAGCTGCATAGAGTCTGCGGGGACTACGAAAGCGGTAGAATTTTAACATATAGTCCCAAATACGATCACCTGTACAAACAGGGAACCAAAACAAGTGCGGTTCCATCTGCGAATGTAACGCAGGAAGACCTACCAGAACAAACACCAGATAGTGACTCTGATACAGAAGGGTCTATCCAAACAGTAAGCTCTGTATCCGATATAGTAATTACCAAAAAACAAGCATCTTTTTTAGACGAGTTCACGGTTCTCAGATCCAGACGAGCGAAGGAACAAGCACAAGCCAGGAATACAATGCCACAGGGGGAGCAAACTCGAGGACGAGCCAGAGGAAGACCAAGAGGCAGGGGTGCTGCAAAAGAAGACGCCTCAAGGCCAAACAATGATGCAACAAACAAAAAGCCCATGGGAAACAAATGTGGTGGCTACAGAAGGGGCAAATAATGATGGATACCGAAATGGTAAATAGAACTATTATCGATCTTTCTACAAGACAGTTGAGTGACTCTGAAAAATCTACCCTATGCTTGGGACTATCGTTTTGCCCTACTGAACTGTTTAATTACCCCAATACCAGAGTCGACATCTTCAAGTTTATAAGGAAGTTGAAGTTAAAAAAATGGCACTTGTTGTACAATAGAAATCCACCAGAGGTGGAATGTGATACGCCTAATACATTTCAATTAACTGTAGGGGACAATGAAATGTTACACACTGTATATGAACTAGGAGAGGTGTCCGGGAACGTAGGCAATAGCTTTCAGACACAGTACCCCGATGGTATTCCAACCGACAGTGCAGCCTGCACTGGTTTTAAACCTAAATCAGTCTTCTGTCCTATTCTACCCCATGACAGTATTGACACCTTTCATGAGGTGGAAACTAAAGAACTGGCACATCACAAACACAAGGCAGTGAATAAGACAAAACACAACTTCAATCTTACAAAAACACAACAAGACTTTATTTTATCTTTAGCTGAGGAGGAATCTGTTATTATCAGACCCTCAGACAAGGGAGAAAATATAGTCCTGTGGGGGAGAGACATGTATACCACGGAAGCCTATACACAACTTAAGGATGTGAACTATTATTGCAAAAGCAATACGACTGATTACAATCAGAGCATTACTAGTACATGGGAGAATCTGGAAAGGTGGCAAAATGAAGGGCTCATAACCTGGCATGAATTTTGCTATCTTAAAAAGGATTATCCGAAATTGCCAATCCTATACCTCTTACCAAAGGTACACAAAAACCACAGAACACCACCAGGAAGACCCATCGTGTCCTCTATAGGCAGTGTTAATGAGAACATCTCCAACTATATTGACCATTTTCTCAGAGTTTATGTTACCACACTTATTGAGGATACCAAAGATGTCCTCAATAAAATCTCCAGCCTAGCATGGGAGGAGGGTCTCTCACTCATGATTATGGATGTGAGTTCCCTTTACAGCATAATAGACCATGAGCAAGGAATAGCAGCATGCCTTCACTTTCTACAAACAAGAGACCTAGCCTATTTAGAACATACACAGATGCTGGCTGAAATGATGAGGATGTGTTTGAAGAACAATATCTTCATGTTCAACGGCGACCTATACAGGCAAGTGTGTGGCAAAGCCATGGGTTCTAGCTTTGCCCCTAGTCTGGGGAACCTGTTCCTAGGGGTGTGGGAGGAGGAGATACGCAAAGACGAACAACTCATGGCAGAATTTGGTAAAGTTAGAACCTGTATCCGCTATATTGATGACCTATTCCTAGTTTGGAGTGGGTCGTCGATGGAAGCACAGGATTTCATCAAAAAACCTCAATATGAATCCATACAATATTACACCTAATTTGAACACCAGTATGGAGAGTATAGATTTCTTAGACACCACGGTTATTGTACAAGATAGTCGTCTTATAACCAGATTGAACAGGAAGGAGACGGCGGGTAATAGTCTATTACATGCGAATAGTGCCCATCCGCATAGTCTTAAGTGGAGCATACCCTACGGGGAGCTACTTAGGGCTAAGCGTAACTGAAGCGAGGAGCACTTATATGAGGCAGAAAAGAACAACATGCTCATGAGGTTCTGAGAGAGAGGGTACCCGGAATGGGTCTTAACCAAGGCTGTTAACAAAATGTCTGTGAAATCCAGGGACAGTTCTCTTGAACCTAAAACTCGAGGGTCAGAAACAACAATGGTCACTAGAGTTATCACTACGTATAATGAAGATTCTAGAAAAGTTAGTAAAATACTAGCAGAGAATTGGAACCTACACAAGACTGACAATATTATAGGCTCCACACTCAGTGATTGACCTTCTATAACCTACAGAAGGGGTAAAAGTTTAGGAGATATCCTTGTAAAAGGAGATATCAGCCCTAGGGGCAGTGCCAGTAGACATAACCTGAAAGGTTTTTATCCATGTGGTCACTGCCGTGCCTGCAAATACAGTGTCATGACCAAAGAGGTGCAAATACCTGGTACAAGTAGAAAATACAACATCAACCAATTCCTAACATGTAGCAGCACTTATGTTGTCTATGTTCTTGAGTGTCAGTGCAAATAAAAATATGTGGGGAGCACTGTATGTATGGCAAAAAAGCGGGAACAAGAACATCTCAGCGCCATCACGAACATCGATGTATCTTATACCATAGCACAACACTTTCAAGCTTACCATCAGTCCAATAATGCCTTACTCAGAAATTTTGCACTAGAACAAGTGAACATAAGCAAAAGAGGAGGTAATAGACTTACTGCCCTACGTATAAGAGAATCCAAATGTATTATGGAGCTTGAGACTTGATCCCCTGGGGGGCACAATATGGACGAAAAACTTGCCACTCACCTTCAAGAAACTTAAAAGGTAGTGATGTCGCAGGGTAACGAGCTTCGAATCTGGTTATAGCAAATGTAAAATAGAATGATGTGAGTTTGTAAAATGCAAGATTTTGTATAACGGTTTTAAACTTTCCATTTCTTATTCCTAAACGTTCTCTTTTTCTTTCTGTTTACGTTATGCAGGAGGAACAAGAAGGGACTTTCTCTGAAAACCTATCTGTATGAGATGTAGGATTCATTTAATCATTTTCCTTTTCCTTTCACATGTATATACCTTCTTTCTTCAAACGAATTAACCGTAGTAGGTTAGAAGATGAGAATTGATGTGGGCACATAGCAAGCCACAGATAGAGACTGTTTCAAGTCAGTCCTGTGTATACGGGCACTAGTCCGAGAGCATAATTGTTTATACAAATTGCACACACGCATGTGTTTGAAGTGAAGAATGTTTAACCCAGTAGGGTCCAATGCACATGGTCACAGGCTTTTAGAAGCTCAGTACTGTATTGGAAAATCAACACATGCATCACACTTGAAACGAGGGCTTGCAGACAGCTGCTTAATCTATTTTGATCTGCACGCTGTAATCGGGCACAACATAACTCCCTATTGGAGCAAGTGGTAGCCCACATAGGCTATTTGGGGCGAGTGTTAAATGAAATTTATTCTATGCTCACCTACCATATGACATCGATCGTAATTTGTACAGTATATTACACATTATGAAATGTTTATACGATGTAACTGTTGACAAAACCCCTGTTGTACTCTCCCTTCCAAGATGGCGCTTCGAGTCACAGATATATTGCACTGGTATTTTGCACTTTGTCTATGTTTACACTACGTATGTTGAAACTTTATTTATGCACGTTGATGTTTCACGCAAAAGTATTGTGTGATCAAGACACCGCCGGGTGTCGAAACGCGTAGTGATAATTTTGAAATAAACTGGTGATATCCTTTCCTTCCCTGAGTGCGCATTGGAATCCTTTTGGTTTTGGAATTAATGGTTACCGGCGTTGGGGCTCTGCCGGATTTTTGCGCCACCTGACTTTGGGAGTGATTCAGGAAGGACCCTGCTTTGGCTTGATTTGAAAAAAAAAAAAAATATATATATATATATATATTCAATGAAAAAACCATAGGTTATAGACCATATATAGTTAGGAATTCGCATTTACAAAACCTTATTTTACTCGCACAAAACCATTGAAATTCCATATATAGTTAGTTGCACTAACTATATATCGCGCACCCGCAATCCACTGCTGATGATGTCACATATTACATCATTCATGACATGGTCAGTGACATCACTGATGACATCACTGATGACATCTCAAATGACATCACTGATGACATCTCAAATGACATCACTGATGACATCACTGATGACATCTCAAATGACATCACTGATGACATCTCAAATGACATCACTGATGACATCTCATTTGACATTACTGATCACATCACTGATGATATCATTCATGTGATAATACAATGAACCTCTTCAGACTCTAATATAACCTTAGATACAATCAGTGTAAACAGACACTCACAGACTGTCACTCATCCATGGAGTTACTCACACACCTAGTCAGTCATGCAAAGAATCAATCACACCTCCATTTCCTCAACTATACAGTTATACAAACTTTACTTATTCAAACATATACTAACACATATTTATTCTCTTATACAATCCCTGATACAAGTTCACAATGATCCATACAGCCACTCACACATTCACTGGCTCTTATGCACAGTTATTTATATATGTCAACTCTCACATGTACTGTGTTTTACATATATACTTACTTTGACATGTAGCACTGAGATATCCATTCACTCACCAATACACTCATGCACACAGTCAACCGCCCATACAGCTGTTTCCACATGCACTTTTGAACCCATACATCTAGTGAATCCACTGCTCACACATCTATGCACAGAGTCACACACCCCCTAGACACCCGCACACACACACTCGCTCTCCCATACAAATACTTGGGCAACCAATCAATAACCCATATAGTTACTCATATAGGTACAGAATAACACATGCATCATCTTATACAACAACAGACATACTGATGCACACATTCAGACAGTTTAGTCACTAACCAATGCACTCAGTGAGACACATTTAATCACTCTCTCATACAGTCAGTCATGCACCTACTAAATCCTTTATCCAGACACTTATACATCCACTCATTCTTCAATATGTAAGACATATTTTAACTTTACAGAAACATACAGTCACTGGATAATGTCATCAGTGATGTCATCAGTGATGTCACTGACCATGTCATGAATGATGTAATATGTGACATCATCAGCAGTGGATTGCGGGTGCGCGATATATAGTTAGTGCAACTAACTATATATGGAATTTCAATGGTTTTGTGCGAGTAAAATAAGGTTTTGTAAATGCGAATTCCTAACTATATATGGTCTATAACCTATGGTTTTTTCATTGAATTTCAATGGTTTTTTAAATGCAAATTTCTAACTATATATGGTCTATAACCTATGGTTTTTTCAGTGAATTTCATTGGTTTTTTAAAAGCTAACATCTGTAGCTGTAAAATGTATTATTCTTTAAATCCCAAAATATATATAGATATTTATTGATAATTTTTTTTAAATATTTTTTTATTCGCTTCTATTTCGCGAACCGGGAAGCTTTCCGTTAGCTCATCTTGATGCCGCGATCTAGTCCGCGAACCGGTCAACGTTACGTTAGAGGAACAGTGACGCGTCGCGGAAGCGCGACATATCACGTTATCGCGTAATGCGTCTAATGACGCGTCGCGTTAGCGCTCCCGGAAGTGCTCCGGACCGCGGTCCAGAAGCGATCTGGGACGCGGCGCGCGCCGCGTAACGTAAGCGGAACAGGTCATGTGACTTGTTTATCAAACTTCTCATTGGTTCATTTCACTTTTGGTTTCCAAATGATGTATGACTAGGTCATGTGACCTAAAAATAACACTTTTCATTGGCTCAGAACTTTTGTTTTCCCCAAATCATGTAAACCCCTCCTTATTTCCTCACTCTGACTTTCATCTTGGTGAGAGAAAGACCATTTATCTGAAGATCCACAATGGCTTCCATTCTTGCTGCAGCTGGTGGACCCCCACCACCACCTCCACCTCCTCATAAGAAGAGAGGACCACCTAGTCAAATTCTGACTAACAGAGAGGAGGAAGATGAGGAAGAAGAAGAAGAGGAGAGAGAGGGACAACAATTTGTTGATGAGTTGCCCCGGGTTTCTAAACGAAAATCCAGTTTTATCTGGCAGTTTTTCACCATCCCTCCTGGAACAAAGAAAGTGAATGCAAAATATGCCACCTGCCTCATCTGTGATCACACATTGTCGAGAGGCACAGAAAAGAAGTACAGTATGGGGAACTATACAATGCATCGTCACATGAGCAGGTGGCATCCCTTGAACTACAGCCGGGCTGAGTTAAGGGATCTTGTAGACAATCCGACGGCAACTCCTGTGGCAAGATCTACATCCACATTGTCTTTGACGGGAAGAGAGGCACAAGAGACTGTGCCAAACATCCAACCTAACTTCCAGCACATAAAGTTATCTTGTGTTCACTGTGGTGAAATGCTGTCATATGGCAACATGAGTGTCAACCTCATGAACATTGCATATGAAAATCATAAATGCCCTAATGCACCCAAAAAGTAATTTTCTTTTTTTTGCTCCAGTTGAGCCGTTTTGAAAGCCTGTTTTTTGTTGTCTCCCCTCCATAAAAAAAACAAAAAAAACATAAAACAGTTCTAAAAATACAAAAAAATCAAAAAATGTTCAAAAAATAAAAAAAAAATATAAAACACCAAAAACAAAAAAAAACAGTTCTTTTCAGAACTACCTCCCCTTTCAAACAAAATTGCTAGAATGTTTATCACTCTGGCAAGCTCTATTTCTTTTGGTTCGCTTCAAGTTCGCTGACCGGTTCGCGAACTTTAAGCGAACTAAAAAAATATTTTTTTAAAAAAAAGAAGAGTTAGTATAAGGGAAGTAATCAGGGAATAATGTAAAAAGAAAGACAGCTAGAGAGAGTAAATGAGAGATAGTGTCAATGACATCATCAGCAGTGCATTGCGGGTAAAAAGAGTGGAAAACATTTACCTTATAATTCTTGTTACCTTTTTTAAATATTTTTCCATACTTTCAATCTGTAAAACAAAGAACAAACATTTCAAAAAATATTAAAACATGTATTTAAAAATTAGAAAAGACAAGGGAAAAGGTTCAAAAACAAACAGTTTTTCAACAACTTTGACATTTACAGAAGTCTCTGCTTCTCTACGTTCACTACACAATCCTAAAGATATATATTCGAAAGAAACTGTATCTTGATGTTGCTGAACTGAGGCCTATTTTGGAACATGATGTTTTTCTTGCACTGCTAATGTCTCACAATAGTGATGCAATAGCAGCGCAAAAAAGATGTAAAGCCATAAAAAAATTGTGTCTAACATTGTAAATGATTGTTTTAGGATGCAAATAAGATGTGTGCTTTCAAGAGCTTTCTTTGAGGTGAGGCCTCTTTTTTTTATAAAAAAAAAAACACTACCCAGAAGTACAGCACTCTAAGCATTAAAATTGATATTTACAGAACTCAGCTTACCCATATGTACCACACATTTCTAAATGTATATCATAAGGACAAAAAGCATAACATTAATTATACATGTTAAATGGTTTATTTTTGCTGTTCTCAGAATGTATCAAATTTCACTTAAATCAGTGACTTGAAGGTATTCATCATGTAACAGCGGGGAAAAAAAAACACAATCAAAATGACTGTGTTTAAAAAACCCATACAACCTAAGAAATCTGATTTCAAAACTTCTTAAAATTAACTTACTTTCAATGACGTCGAAGGATCTCCTATAAACAGCATCCACTCTGTTGTGCTTTAAATATTTTCAGCCCGCCACTTTCTGAAAGAAAACCTCCATCGATACGTGAAATATGTTACATAGAAAAAAAACTTCTCTCATTATATCACATGTTTCCACTAGGCCAAATCATGTTGCCGCGATTCGCAAATCTTGTAATTCTTCCAATCAAATCCCGACATTTTCTATTTTCGCAACTTTCAAAAATAAAATATTTGAGATTATTTTCACAATCCTGGACTACTAATATCTTACTCTTCTTTGTCACTCATGTTCTCCTTTTCCTATGACACTGATACTGCTTACTATGAAGCAGACTTACTTGCATCAGGTTTATATAGTTGAATTTTTAATCGAGACAGCATTGCAGACTTACATTCCCTCTACTTAAAATTTTGGTTTTAAAAACACCAGGTAAGAATTTTTAAGGTCAAACGGCAATTTTTTTTTGAACGTTACAACAGAATCATTACAGAATGACCAGCCGTTTCCAGACTTTAAGTAAGCTGTATAATGTCCTGATGTAGTTGATGAACCATCGTGATAGATAATTGCTACAGTAACAAAAGTCCTCCCTGATATTGACAGCTGAGAAGCCACAAAATTTTTTATTAAAGTTGACAATTTTGTTCCATCAGGCCTACATCGTTGCATCATTAAAATGACATACTGGCCATATCTACGTATAAATAATGTTGACATCATATCACATTTACATTGACTACACTCCATGTTGTGATCCGCTGCATTTACTAGCTTATTAAAGGAGACTGATTTACTGTCTGGCAAAGTTAAATATATAAATCTTTCTGAGTCTACACTAGTAGTACTTGATACCATACAGTTCTCGCAGTCATGCTGCCATTGATAAGAAAGCCCAAACAGGTGATCTACATCTACACCCTCAACTTGCAATATATCAAGCATATACATTAAAAACTCCTGACAATCTTGCTGATTATTTTCAGAGAAGTCTGTTTGACCTGAACATTCATCTAACAGATAACGAACTTCAGACACACTTTCTACTTTTGTTCGATCAGTGCTACATTTCTCGAAAACAGAATTCAACAAACAGCATAACATTTGTTCAGAATTCAACAGAATCTGTTCTTTTAAACTCTCTAGTGAAAAGAGAACATTAACCACTACATTTGCATAGCAGTTGACACCAGAACTGTTTTCAAATTGAAAACCGACAACATCTTCAACAGAATCCACTTTATTTCTGCTAACAACTTTCGGTTCATTGACTTTTAGTCTTTTTGCAACAACTTCCCTACTATTACTACTATTTCTACGTTTCCGGCCTACCACACGTTTCTCAAACAAAGGATATTGAGGCAAATGTGGCGCATACTCTCTTCTTAACCTATTGTATTCCTTAACACAATCTAGATCCGCACAAATGTTTGTGACATCACAGTCAATCAAGTACAATCCCGATAAAGTTCTAACTCGCGACAATGCCACATATGCCATACCCTCCTTGAACACTGAACTGCCAATATTCACCAATGCACAGTCTACACTTAAACCTTGCGATTTATGGATTGTCACCGCATATGCCAAGCAAACAGGAAACTGTTTACGGCGAACATATAAGTCTTTAACAAGCAAAAACCTAGCAGAACAACGAGCAATTTTCTGTACTTCCTCAATACCATCAAATTTAATTCTTAAAAATTCTATTCCATCTCTATTTCTGTATTTCTCAAAATCAACAACATTACCCATTGATCCATTTACCAGACCTCTTTCTACATGTAAATTCCGTCTCAAAATGATTCGGCAATTTAAACACACATTCAGAGTCTTTTCAAAACCCGCTGTCTTAGATATAGTCTTCTCTAATGAATCCAATTTTGATTTCAAATTATCTGACAAAATAATTGTTGATCCCATATGCTCTAATTTGTCGATAGCTTCAAGTTTCACAATCTCTTGCTTTTCTAAATTCAACATTTTGTTGTTGAAGATGGCACATTCTGCAAGAGTTGGCATGAGACATATCCCGGATTTCTTCTCAGTAATTTTCTGAAAAATATTCTCAGGCACAATCTCTTGTTTGGGATACAAATTTGACAGTAACCGTGCATTTAAAGCTTCTTTCCCATACTCGGTCACTTTTCCAATTCTAATATCTTGTAGAATATTCTTGTAATCTTCATCCTTTGCCTGACGCATATTTTGATGCAGTTCTGCATAATTGAAGTTTAACCATATATTGACGTTGCCAATGCTCCCTAGGCACTTCCTGGTATCTTCATGCGTGAGTATTTTGAACACAGGTTGACCTTTTACTGGTGTCAGCTGTAGAAGATCTCCGAAAACAATAATGTGTTTCCCACCAAATAAGACATCATATTCAGTTTTAAGTACTTCTTGCATTCTCAAATGCACAAAGGCAAGCATGACATTGGAAACCATGCTTACTTCGTCAATGATAAGTAGTTTCATTTTCCTCAAAACTCTTGAAACTTCACAGCAAGCATCTCCAGATAACTTGTTGTATTGTAATTTGTTGTCATGCTCCACCGGCAGCATCAATAGACGATGCAAAGTAATACCTTTAATATTATGTGCTGCCAGTCCAGTAGGAGCGGTGACAACACAAGACAGCGATGACTCAGTCCTTTCCTGCAAATAACAAGAGATTGCTTTAATGAGGAAACTTTTTCCAGTTCCCGCTTCTCCACTCACGTACAGTCGGACAGGCTTCAACGACGTACACGAGCACTCTTTCTTCTCATGACTTAATCCGTGCTCAATTTCCTTGGTAACTTCATCATATATTTTCCTCTGCTCAACGTTGAGTTGTTTTTCCAAGTCTTGTAAGTTAACTGAATCCTCCTGAGCATGTGCCATGGCTCTTTCTACTTCATTCATAGCAGTGGCAGCTTCATTTTCGATAATAGGTCCTCCAAGTGGATCTTGACTCAATGAAACAGAACTCTGACTGTCCTGAGAACTGTCTCTGGCAATCTCAGCTGCAATCGTTGCTTCCTGCTCAATTTCCAAAGTTAGCATTTCTTGATATTTAGAAAAAGCAGGACATTCTATGGACTCCTTGGCTGCATTGAAAGAGTCTTCGTAACAGAGGAAATCTCCAAGCAGTTCCTCTTCTGCACGCCAAGGCTTGAAAAGTTGCAAAAGTGCTAAATAGAAAAACTCCTTTTTTTCTGGAGATTCGCCACTTAATTTTCGATGGTTTACTAATTGGCATTTTCTTTGCTTGACCAGGCATCCCTCACTTCCAATTACAGCATACACTCCTTTCTCAATATCTTCTTTGATGTTCCTCTTGAATATATAATTTTGGAGAACCTCATATAGACAAACATTCTCAAGGTGACTGCTTCGATTTGGATAATATGTATCCAACATGTTGGTCTTCAAAATGTCGGTACTGTTTGGTTCCTTTTCTGCCAAATACTCAATTTCCCGAACAGGTTTTAGAACTCGATTTCGCGTTGCAGCAAGACCAAGACTCGCCCAAACGAGACTCCTGGATTTGGCATAGAGACTTGCTGAAGACAATCGATCAGAACATTCGTAAGCTCCGATTTCTCGATGCGACAACATCTTCAGACTGAAACTGTACAACTTCTTGCTGAGGCTCTTTTCATGGGAAATGTCCTCCCACATATCCTTCAGTTCAGTCTTTTCTTTTTTGGTGATGTAAGATGTCACATACCGAGCCACAGCCATACAGTTGTCAGCCACAAACTGTATATCCATGTTGGCATTCCACATGGACAAAATCACTGGGTTGTAGTCATTGATGTACTTGGACTCTTCGTTCCTTTTCAAATTGTATGTATTCTTGGGTGATTTCCTCGTCACATTATGTCGCAGCGAAGACATCAAACTGTTCACTCTTCCTTTAGAAATCACCGGTCGTGGAAAGTTGAAACGACATTTGGTGTAGAACTTGTCCTTGTTTCTGAATTTACGACGACAGTACTTTCCACAACGATGGCTTTGGAAACGTAGAACTTGTTCTCTTAGACTTTTCTTCTCCGTTGCGTTTGGAACAGCACACGTAGAATACTGTTCGATGAAATTCATCACTAAGTCATCCGGATCTGTTCCAAATTTAGGTGCATCCTTGATCCACAGCAACATATGTATATGAGGGGCACCTCTTGCTTGGTACTCCTTTCTCCAGAAGAAATCCAACACCTCTCCAAGAGGTGGATTCTTTTTATTTGTGATGAAAGACATCATAGCTTCAAATCTATGATTGAAGTACCTGCATACATTCACAGGATCCAAAGAACACAGTTCTCCAGGTGTCTTGAATTCAATATTTTCAATATTTCCATTTGCCTCTCGTAGAAATTCAAGTAAGTCATCCCAGCCATACTCGGCACAGCTCAGAGTGAGGAACCATGTCGGAGTTCCTAAGTTCCTCAGCATACATTTTAAGTCACCATGACGACGGTACCAGTACTCATTAGTACCACGCTGACACGCCATGAGATTAATTAAGTGAGAATCCAAAATACTGTCTTGGACATTGACTTTATGCATAAAGTCACTTGCCGAGATGTTTCGCATCTGTATACCACTTTTTAAGATGTGGTTCACTGCATATGACAGTCCAGACAGATCGCTTTCAAACAGGAGATGAAACAAATAGGGAATGCATTGCCGAAACCTAGGATCTTCTGCATACAATCGTAAAGTCCGGTATTCAGACGCAGGAATTTCACGAGGTCGCTCATCATATCTTCCTCCTTGACCTATGGGAAATAGCTGTGGGAAACACCGAGCTTCCAAACTTTCCTCCCAAACACTAATGGGACTCCCTTTGGCTTGTTTCATTTGAAACAACTCAATAGCATTCCCCATGACTTCCTTGGAATGCAAAGGATGAACACTATAATGTTCATATATTTCTTCACTTTTAGAGGCCTCTAGTTTCTCAATTTGGCCAGCACACAAATCGCTATCCTCTTCATCACTTACTTCCTCTTCTGCAACATATACATTCTTATAGTACTTATTATTTTTCTTCAAATACACTGTTGCCTTTTTGACTTTCCTAACATCCACTAAATCTTGCCATATTTTCTTATTCTTTGTCGGAACCCCATTAACCAAGATAACCAGAGGTTCCTCTTCCACTTTTTCTATTCCAATTGTGTTAATGTTTTTGTTCAAATCTAGAGGCAAATAAACAACTCTTCCCTTTAATCCTCTCTGTAAATCTGCTGGAGGCAACTTCCCTGTCTTTGGCTCCATTCTTACAATAGCCTGAAAGGGATGGATACTTTGAATCAAAATAGATTCATAAGTATTTAAATCCTTCAATTCAGAAGGAATCTCAACCAATTCCAGATTATTATGAACTGCCCTAGCAGGCATCTGGTTTTGGTTTAATTTATTACAACAATAAGTACACACACGTTGATCCGATCCCAAATCAAAATAATTTTCTACCATCAAGTATGTGGCTAAATCCTTCCATTCACTATTATTTTCCCTTTCACTTTTTGCATATAAATCCACTACCTTAGTCTGATTCTTATAATAAGTGCGTCGACAACATACACAAGTGAAATTAGGCCTCTCACTTGATTTCATCTGAAACGTGGCAATTTCCTTCTGAAAATTATCTGTACTGGAAACCTGTACATTATCTTCCACATTACCCTCTACTTCAGGGTCAATTTGAACATTCTCATCTTTACTACCAAAGTAACAAAACTCAATTTCTTCACAAATATTTTTCACATCTATTTCAGAACCATGCAAAAGAGCAGCACATAACTGTTTAAGCATAATTGCTGGACTCTTAGCATAATACAACATTCTCACTAATTTTCTCACTTTATTATGATGCACTGCTAGCATCCTGAAATGATGAAAAACACTCTGGCATACTCTCCTGGAAAGACAAGCCAGTGAATGACCACGCAAACCTGTCATTTGTCTCACTCTGCAAGGATCTAAATCTTGCAACAACTTCATTTTCTGCTTCAAACTTTTCTTATTAAATGTCCGTATAAAATCACAAAGCAAATTGATGGAAACCTGTCGCACACTGCAAATAGAACTACACTTCCAAATGTACACAGGACCCTTAGGACGTCTTCCTAAAACCTCATCACTTAGCGCCTCTTCTGTCTCTGTTGTCACAAGTTGTTCTTTTTCAACTGGACAACCATCCTTCACTTCATAAGCTCGACCATTGATGTCAACTGCATGCACCAAATCATTATCCTGAAAATAAGTCTCTTCATTAAAAAATGCCTCAGAACTTGAACTATGCATCCATTCTCCAGAAAAAACTTCACAAAAGTTAGTACGATTTACTACTCTCTTCCATCTACTTTTTGTTTTGAAATCAGAAATTACCTTGCTTAGTTTCCTAATTCTATTGATTACCAAAATAAACAACTTTCGCTTGATTTCAAAAGCATGATCAATAATTTTCTCTACATTTTTCTTCTTCCTATAAAATGCCGCTTTCTGTTGGCCTTTCTTTTTAATATTTTTCAATAAATTAACTAATATCCTATTACGGAACATTCGTTGTCGAATGTCCCTAAACTGTTGTTTCCTTCTACTATCATGCACAGAGTTATCTCTTCCTCTACCAGTAACATTTGTGATGTGTCTCTCCTTTCCATTTAAATTACGTTTTTTTTTGTGAACAGACACATTTTTTTGTGCAAAATTTTTTTTACTACAAATATTTCTTAAGAATGATTTCGTGCTCTTACCCGGCCCTTTCTTGGTGTTTTGACAAGTATTTGGGGAAGAGGACTGCTGCAATAAAACATCATCCTGCTGTCTTTGACGTTTTCTAGCCTTTCGTATTCGACTTCTGGAAGGCATTTTCCAAACTATGAAAGAATCTGCAGTTGAATCTGTGAAAAAATATAATATAAAATGTTATTAACCACTATTACCAAACAGTAAATAAATAACAGTCATCTAAAACTTAATGCCGTACTAATTATTTAACATAGCAAATATTTTCCACCAGCACTGCAAATGCTCTTAGCCATGTTATCCACTTCCTAAAAATAACATCAAAGACACTAAAATGCCTTCTAAATATGAACCCAAACAACCTATGAAGCAATGTGGAAAAAACTGCCGCAATGCATGAATATAGCAGAAAAATCAGCGACATTCATGCATTTTCCAGCAAATGCTCTTAGCCATGTTATCCACTTCCTATTAAATAACATGGCTAAGAACTGCTCAGGGCACCATGAGGAACGCTTTCCATTTAAAAAGGGAAAAATAACATCAAAGACACTAAAATGCCTCCTAAATATGAACCCAAACAACCTATGAAGCAATGTGAAAAAAAACGGCCACAATGCATGAATATAGCAAAAAAATCAGCGATATTCATGCATTTTCCAGCAAATGCTCTTAGCCATGTTATCCACTTCCTATTAAATAACATGGCTAAGAACGGCTCAGGGCCCCATGAGGAACGCTTTCCATTTAAAAAGGGAAAAATAACATCAAAGACACTAAAATGCCTTCTAAATATGAACCCAAACAACCTATGAAGCAATGTGAAAAAAAACGGCCACAATGCAAGAATATAGCAGAAAAATCAGCGATATTCATGCATTTTCCAGCAAATGCTATTAGCCATGTTATCCACTTCCTATTAAATAACATGGCTAAGAACTACTCAGGGCCCCATGAGGAACGCTTTCCATTTAAAAAGGGAAAAATAACTTCAAAGACACTAAAATGCCTTCTAAATATGACCCCAAACAACCTATGAAGCTCTAACAGTACATATCCTGAAATTTAATTCATTTCAAAATTCGTTTTTAAACACAGCATATAAATCAATTGTATACCTGCATTCATGAAGAAATAACTAAAAATATCCTTGAGACACATGAAAGTGTTTTCTGGAATGCCCTAGCACCATTTTTGGGACACTATTAACATGGCTAGGTAACTCCCATAATCAAAATCTAAATTTGCGAAGCACAAGTGGGAGCGTATTTACAAGACACTTGTCCCATGAGGAACACTTTACATTTTAAAAGGCGAACACAACATCTTAGACACTCAAATACCTTATAAATATGGCCCAAAACAACCTATAAAGCTCTAGCAGTACATATCCAGAAATGTAATTGATTTCTTAAATCGTTTTTAAAAGCAACATATCTGTTTCAGCTTACATAACAGACCATGAAATGGCCTCCATGTATTACAATATCTTGTGTTACTGCATGCCAGAATGTTACACCAAATATGCAATTATAATTTCTCTATGAAACTAATTCTATTAGTATATCACTAGAGACAAAACCACATTTTAAAAACACAGCTTTCTTCATCATTTTCTCCTTAAATCATACTATTCTCTATCTAAATTAAATAAATCTTTTCTCACCTTAGCAAATATTTTTTGAGTTTTGAAAACAGTCTCAGAAATACACCAAATTGTCTTCAGCAGAAGAAAAAGGATGCACTCCAAAGGCTGCAGCTATTGAAAGCACAGAAATACAGATATTCTTTTCACATATCTCTCATATTAGCCAATCATACCTCTTCCCTCACTTTTTTCAAATCAAAACCCTTCCCCCCTCTGCCCTGTCTGCCTTGTTTCCATAGCAACCGCCTCCTGGAAGACCTCTCATGTTTCCAAATTCACAAAACAATGTTTCAATTGAACTCTGAACTCTCAGTGCACCTGCGTATCCAGTGCAATCTTTCATTAATTGTTTCTTCCTTGACCATTCAAATTACATCTTTCAAAGAACACATCCATGCACCCTAACTTTCTGTTTTCAGAAATGGAAATGCACCAATCACTGCTAATGAATCATTAGCATAGTAAAACCACAGTTTTTTTTCTTTAGAAACTCCTACTGTTTCAACTGCCCTTTCATTACCACACTTCATCTGACTGCAGAACAACCTTCTTCCACCATGTTTAACGTCTGGATTGTTGGACATAGTTACATCCACTGGGCTCAAAGGTATGCTGAGAGCAGAAATTTACACAACCTCAATTTACAAGATGTGGAAATTAACTGGTTGGGCCAAAGAGGATTAAAATGTCACCAATTGATTCCATTGGTGAAAACCTTTATGCATTTGCCAAAACCTGACCTGTTAATAGTGCACTGTGGAGGTAATGATTTGGGCACTTTGACAGGGGTAGGTCTGGAAATGCTTTTAAAGGACACCTTGGAGCAATTAATGGCACTTTTTCCTCAAACTGCCTTGGTATATTCCAATATATGCCAAAGACAGAAATGGAGGTGGTCCAACCAATTTTGTCCACAAATTGAGAAAGCGAGGAAGCATGTAAACAAATCTGTTTCAGCTTACATGAGAGACCATGGAATGGGCTCTCTGTACAACAACAACTTGCGTTACTACATGCAAGATATCTACAGAGGAGATGGAGTTCACTTCTCAGATGAGGGCAACAGAATTTTCATTCTGAATTTAAGACTGTGCATTGGTACCTACTTATAAGTACCTAAATGTACCATAAACCCAAAAGCTCTTCTCAGAGCTACCCTACATCTGATCACTCACAATTATTATTTTTCTCTAACTTTTTTCACTAATTTTCCACAAAATTCGCTCCCCGGAGCGCTACCCGGTTCGCTAACCGAAAGCTAACCTCGCGGAATTTTTAAAAAAAAATTTTTTTTTCCCGCACATATAAGCCTCCTCAGCCACGCTCAGAAAACCTAGGGGGTCAAGATAAGTCTACCATGACCCCTTCTACCCATTCTAAACATTATTTGCCCTCCATCTTGTATCTTAATGCGAACGAAACACAAAATGGTGGACTCCCGTGACGCTTAAGGTTCGCTAACCGGGCAGCTTCCCGGAAAGCGGTCCTAAAAAAAGGCGGGAAAGTAATTTACAGAAAAACGACTAGAGACACTCTCACCAAATATAGATTAGCTCATACTACATAACAATCCCTTCCATTCTCACAAATTTCATTGAAATTCCATTTAGCCATTTAGCCTGTAGACCTCTCCAAGTACCGTGAGGTAAATTACTTCACAAAACACATCTGAATTGTTGGAATTGACAACCAATGAAAATGTTACTTTCATTTTCTACTTTTATTACCTGACATTTGATTGGTTATATACCTGTATATATATAAAGGGAGAGAAGGAAACACAGCCATTTTGACTACTACTTCTTGTTGTACCTCCTATTTCAAAAGCTTCAAAAAACTTCAACTTCTTTGTGAAGGTAAGTTATAATTTAATATATTGTGCACTATGACTTAATATAGTAGACTTTTTCTGCTAGATATACACTATCCCTCTGTAGTAGTAATGTATTTAGATAGACTTCTCTGTTATAGTTATCAATGGAGTAAGGCTTGTCTTGGTTAAATCACATACACTTTTTTATAGTCCTATTTCCACTCTCATACTATACACTGCCAAAAGATAAATTCACTGATAAAAACTGCCTATCTAAAATTAATCCCAACAGTGCCCTATCTCTACTAATATATATTTTCTTATTCAAAATTTCAGGCAAAATGGAAGGCGAACAACAAGTTTCATTTTCGATTGAACTGAAGGAGAACAGCCAAGACAAACTTGATGACTTTATGGATGACAGTAGAGACCACGAACTTCTACAATGTGTTGAAGCAGTAGACAACTTGCTTCAAAATGAAAAACAATTACACCCTATAATAAATTATGACATTTCTGACAATGAAATGTTAGAAAATTTAATAAAGTATGAAACACAATCATAATAAAAAAAATAAATAAACAAAGAAAACAAAAAAAAACAAGAAAAACAACAAACAATTAACATACAGTATTAGAAAAGTCTTTCATTCTTTTATCCATAAAGTTCGCTGCCCAGAAAGCTATCCGGTTCGCGAACTTGGCGCTTACCACGCAAAAAAAAATTTTTTTTTTTTGGACCCTCTAGGCCCTTTTAAAACCTCCACATAAAACCTAGGGGGTCAACGAGGATCTACTATGCCCCCTTATGGTAATTTCCCCCTTTGTTTTGGCCTCCTCTTGTCTCTCGATCCTACCGAGAGACAAGATGGCGGCCGCTCCGGACTGTTTAGAATGTTGACAGACACCGGAGGGCCAATCAGCTTCTCATCGCAAAGTTCCGTTACGCGAAAGGTTCGCTAACCGGATAGCTGCCCGGAGCGCTGTTACAGATATATATCTTGATTTAAACGTTAATTTCTCAAAATCCATTGAAGCACATATATTGAGACCTAGCAAAGGCACATCGGGCTAACAGTCCCTACAATTTTGCCAAATTTCGTGAAAATCCATTCAGCCGTTCGGGCTAAAAGTGAGTCCAACCGCCCTATGGAAAATAACATGGGAAAAACGCGTTTTGGGACCCCCCTTTTTTCTCAGCCCCCCCTTGACGAACCCCCCCCAAATTTCCAGGAGCTGCTCAGAAACAAAATGTGCCATTTTCCTGAAAATTTCAGCCAATTCCGTCCACAAACGCCAAAGTTATTAGGCATAGAATTTTCAAAAGTCCCATAGAGAAAAAATCCTAACTATATATACCTACTGGCGACCGCCAGTAGGTAATATATACGACTGGTGGGCTGCATATTCACAATAAATTGCACTGAAACTGGAAAACGCGCTTATCTGGTGGCTTTATTCTCCTTTTCCGAGTTGCTTCGTATGCAGTGTTTGAACTCTGGAAACTCGAAGAAATATATATATATATATATATATATATATATATATATATATATATATATATATATATATATATCCACTGGGTTTTCCACACCACTAAGATGCACTCCAGCCGGTAGCGCTCCAAAGGACGAGAAACGGACACCAAGGTAACGTGGTTCAGCAGGTCTTTATTTGCTCACAGCTGATGTTAGGTCAGACGCCTTTCGAATAACAAGTATTCTTTATCAATTGACTGGACACAGTCCGTTTTCTGTTTTTATAACACATTTTTTTCTTTTATTGGTGATGCTTTCACCTCCCACATGTGATTGTTAGACATGAAAGAAATACTATATATGCATAAGTTTCTTTGACATTTCTGAGTAACTTTTTGTTGTCAGGTATAAAGATGTTGTTGACATTTGTTTGAGATGTGCACATTGATTGTTGTTACCTGCATCTATAGACATGACAGTATAATATGTGGATTAAATGCTTTTCACAGGCGCCCAGCCTTGGCCTCTATTTGTGAGAGGGCCCAGTTTGTGATTTGCAAATTGTGCACATGAATATAGGTATATTAAATATCATAGCTATAAATAAATAAATATGAAAATTAAATATACGCACACAATGGTATATACATACAGAGTAAATATATTTATTTATATATGTACACATCAATAAATATATTGTAAAACTGTTAAATATTTTGCAGATAAAAATGCTTAAAATGCATAAATATTGGTGCAGTAGAAATCACAATCAATCAGATAAGTTTCAAACTGATTAGCCTGATGTAATTAGAATCTGTGGGCAACTGTCTTAATTATATGTGCAAATTGTCGCAATGTGCAAAAATTGTCATATGTGCAAATATAGAATTAGAGCAGCTGTTTATTGTATTTCTAAACATTGTCTTAAAGTGCATACGGAAAAGTGTTGTCTGTGCAAGTTTAAAGTGCATAATAGAAATAGAGATTGTGTGTTTAAAAGATACATACAAAAATTATATATTGTATGTATTGGGAAAAACTAAAAGCATTTTGTTTTCTATTTCTGTGTTATTGAGTCCATTTGTACGTTTGCTGTCTAGCTCAAGAATATATTTACATTGCAACTGCCTTAAACTCTTCTCTCTGTTGCCACCCCGGAGAGGTTCAGATACCGCAGCTATGACAAAATATTTAAGATCCTTGAGGTCATTTTTATGGACAGCCTTGAAATGCCTGGGTACCGGGTACGTGGGATCGGTATTAACTATTGCCCGTAGGTGCTGGAGTATCCTGACATGCACCTGTAGATTAGTACTGCCCACATATCTGAGGCCACAGGTGCATGTCAGGATATATACGGCGTACTAGGTTTTACAGTCAAAGCATCCCTTAATTGTAGACTCGTGAGGGCTGAATGGAGTGTTGTATTTGGTTGTTGTTACACCAAATTTACAAGCCCTGCATGATGAGCATTTATAGAAGCCATCCTTTTGTTTAAGCCAGGTGAATTTGTTGCTCTTTACGGTTTCTGGGTGACTGTGAACTATCTGAGTTCTCATAGAGGTGCCTCTACGGTATGTTATAGTGAGCCTAATAGGCACCTCAGGTGATATCACAGCATCTGTTAGAACAATTGGCCAATTTTGAGTGATGATAGACCGTATTTGGCGATATTGGCTATTTAAGGTTAGATCATCTACATCCAGTTCATGCTGATCAGTGCTATTGTTTTTTGAGGGATCCAACAGTGATTCCCTTGATCTGGTTCTGGCTTTATCAAGTGCTCTGTTCAGAGTGCGTGTGGTGTATCCTCTTATACGGAATCTTTCAAGTTCCTCCCTCATGCAAGTATCTTGTTGTTCAGTACTACTGCATTTACGTTTTATTCTGAGGAGCTCTCCATAGGGGATACTCTTAATTAGGTGTTTGGGTGAGAGCTGGTGGCATGTAGTGTGGAGTTACCCGCCGTCGCTTTTCTATGCAGGGTAGTTTCAATGGTGTCATTTTCCACATACACTTTGACATCTAGGAATTCAATCTCTTTGGCACTAATGTTAGAGGTAAATTTTAGGTTGACCTGATTGACGTTGAGATTGGCAATACATTCTTTAGCCTTTTCTTCACTGTCCTGCCATAGTATAAACACATTGTCTATAAATCTCAACCACAACCTCATATGTGTGTTGTATAGTGCCAAGTGTTATTTCTTAAGGACCTGCTCCTCCCACCAGCCAACCATAAGACAGGCATAACTGGGGGAGAAGCAGGACCCCATCGCTACACCCCTCATTTGCTTATACATTTTTGTTCCAAACATGAAAAAATTGTTGTATAAACACCATTCAATGCTATTGATGACAATCTCATTGTGGCTGTAACACTCTATTGTTCTATTAGTCAAAAAGTGTTTAGTCGCTGTTAGTCCCACATTGTGCTCTATGCATGTATATAGTGACTCTATGTCCAGAGTGATCAATTTCTTATCATTTTCCCATTTGATATTTTCAATCTTTTTCAAAGTCACCTGTATCTTTCACATACGTTGGTAATTCTTTGACCAAGTCTTGCAGGTAGTAATCTACATATTGTGATAGATGTTCACTAGCACTATTGATGGGCGATATTATGGGACTTCTCGGTATTGGTGTTGTATCTTTATGTGTTTTCGGAACAAAGTATATAGAGGGTATTGAGGGAATTTGCTCCAAAGAAAATCAAATTCATCCCTGGAAATCATGCCATCCCGTTTGCACTGTTGTAGGTGTTTTCTAAGCGTTTCGATGGCTGCTGTGTACTCCTTTCTGTTTGATTCTTTGTAGCATGCTTTGTCAGAGAGTTGACGGTGGGCTCCTTTGAGGTAATCTTCCGTTGGCCAAAGGACTATATTTCCTCCTTTGTCCGAGGGCTT
>NW_028246344.1:0-116497 GCF_964263255.1 Lissotriton vulgaris
GCCTTGATTGGTTACAGAAAGTTACACTACAGGATGTGAGACAACACTTAACTTTATTTCAAGGAGGCGCAGACCGTAGGGAATTCTTGCTAGGTCTAAGAAAACCAAATCAAAAACATTTCATATATGCCAGTATCTACACTGCTTATAATGAAATATGGAAAGTTACCCAAGCAGAAACTGCAGAAAGAATTCAAGAAATTGATTGTATTAATTTAGAGAAATCTCTCGCTGTAGCAGACAATGGGTTAACAACTCTGTCGTCCAGGATATATTCATTGGACATCATTGTATCCTCTGTCTTAGACATTATGGAACAAGACTTGGTTATGTTGCAACATGGGCAGTTGTCAGACCCCCAGATCGAGTTTTGGCAGTAATCAGCACTGGTCTAGGTGTAGCAACCAAAAGAATGCCAAGAACCAACAATTGGGCGATGTTAGTTAGAAATCAGAGTTCCAAAATGGCTACCGATTTCAAAATCAGGTTTGCGGTCTAGTTCATTTGCCCACAGGTGCGGAGAGATTAGGTGGTGCGCGAGCGCTGAGAGTGATGCGCACTTCACTAAAGAGTTTACAGAGTACGCACCATTCTGAAGAGCCTCCATGTACGGGTTAAGAAAAAGGCATTTTACGCCGAGGTTTTCGTTCGGCATCTTGTCCCAGTTTTCGTCGGGAGTAGCGAAGTCGGTTCCGAAGTCAGCACCGTGATTTGACAGTCACGGAAAGAAGCGTTTCCAGAGAAACACATCGTTGCTCCTCCTCTCAACTCGCTGTGATTAGAACGGCGATTTTCTAAGTGCACACGTCGTTTCCTGAGGAGAGTTAAGCAGAGAGAGAAAACAGAGATACGTGTAAGCCCGTTAAAAATTGCATGAATGTCAGGAATGCTTAAAGATTATTAAGAGACAACAGAGATTGTAAATACTTACCTGAAGAGGAAAACAACATTTTGAAATCTACAAAAGAAAAGAAAAGAAATGTAAAATAATTGTTCATAGTTAGTAGATGTAAAGAAAGGATTATAAGAAGATAACTACTAAGTAGGAAAAAGGTTTCAAGACACAAAAGATAGCTGCAATAATTTGAAGTAAGTAGAGAAATATTAGAATAGATAATTGTCATATATTACAAGAAAGATAAGAATGGTTAAAGAAATATTTGTTTTATAGGCTAAAGAATCACCAGTAAGAAAAGAATATTAAATAGGGAACAAACAAGAAAGAAAAGAGATATTATAGAATATAAAGACACATTAGAAGAAGTAAGTAGAACATCTTACCAGGCATAAGAATACAGGAATTCAAGAAGAAAGGGTTTCAGATTAAATAGGATAATTTTGTATTATAGGTTCAGAATTATACTGTGCGCAAAAAGATGTTAGAAAAATAAGAACATAGCAGGAAAAACAGAAGAGAAGCACAAATCTTGGAAAACAAGGGTAGGTAAAAATAGAGTAAGAATAGAATAGGACTAGATAGAATAGATTAGAAATTAAACCTTGTGCTTACATTTCAGGTTCTCAGAGAAGAATAGAGGTCTGCAGGTTGGGCTAGAAAATTAGAAGAAACCAAAGAGAACCAGATCCAGGACCAGTCTCTTCTTTGATTATTATTTTATCCACACCCCTTCCCCCTTCTGACCTCCGGAGTATCTTCGGGAGGGATTTGGGAACTAGCATCTCTGTACTTGTGCAAGTTCATTGTAAGAAAATATATCGTCTTTGGACATAATTATATAGTGTCTGACATCAGTCTCAACTACGTTCTATCATGCTATTAGGCTGGACGCTACAAAACCTGCTTGCAGGCTATATACCTTGGTGTTTAATCAACACTACGTCACTGTTTTCAGAATTTAGTGACCTATTAGGATGGCGGGCAGACCTGCGTCCGTCCGCCACCCCAGAGGAGGAGGGACCGTCCGCAGGGGCAGCGGCGGTCCCTCCGCGCTGATTAGGATGTGACCGCCACCCTGGCGGTCACATCCTGTATTTTTAACGTTGCGGCGGGTGCTGCTTGAAGCAGCATACGCCGCAATGTTAAAAACCATGTTTTCCTTTGCGTGCACGAAGCTGCAGGCACCGCGTGGTGCCTGCCGCTTCGTGCAGGGAAAGGCAGGTCCACCCCCCCTTCACCCCTGGGGGCCCACAACGGGCCCCCAAAGAAAAGTCCGTATGCCTTTCCACGGCGGAAATGCCGCCGTGGAAAGGCATAGGACCGCCGACATCCTAATATGGCTGGTGGTGTCTGATAAACACCGCCAGTCATGTTAGAGCTTTTCCGCCGCGGTCGGAAGGCGACCACGGCGGAAAAGCGACGGACGGAAAAACGATCCCCCAGCCATCCTAATCTGGCGGGGGGGCTTTTTTCTGTCCGCAGCGGTTAATCCGCATCCTCTGGGCCGGCTGTGGCTTCCGCCGACCCGGAGGATGCGGATTAACCCCAATCCTAATGAGCCCTTTAGTCTAACTGATAAATAGATCAAACTGGCACAAAGGTGAGCAGACTTTACGGTGCTGAGCATTGAAAAACTGGAAAAATTACCATTCACAGAGCCAGAAAAACAAGCTACTGAGTGGATCATACATGGTAAAATTACTCTGCCTGTTACAACTTTCCATTTTCAGTATTTCATAAAACATATACGAATAGGCAAATATGAAAGGTTGGGTAAAGAATACATCAAGACATCCTGGGATTTACCTTGCACACTTAGATGTTGGAGTGAGGGTAGTGAAGTGTTTTATAGCATTACAAACTGTGAAAACGCACTAAGCGGTTCTCTCCTATGCCAGGGTATTAATTTACACGGGGCCTGTGATGATTCCACTACAAAACGTATCCTGCCACCTGCAAGGTTCACCGGCTGCAGTGATTAATCCAATTGTTGGCCAACATTCCAATGAAAGTTACATTATGTTGAATGATCACAGCTGCTGTGGCATGTTGCCAGGTATTCTGTATCTAGTAACGGTTACATCCAGGGCAACTTGGTGTATGCAAGTCTTGTTCTCCCAGATCAAGACAGTCAGGGAGTCGACTTTATGGCCTTCACTGAACATCTCTTCTATACAAATTGATACTCTAAGCAGAATGAATGCCATTCTTTTACAACAAACAGTGCCTCTGACCTCGCCCAAAAAACCTATGATCTAAATGTTGCGAGGACTTCAGCCGACATACAAGCCCTTTTGAATACAAACTGCCCTAGACATTTCTCAGAAATGTTGGAACGTATCCTAAATATGTCTGATACGAGCGGTATTGTACATGTATTTAAGAACGTGTGTTCAGGACTGTTAGCACCTTTTCAAGCAGTCCTCGGAATAATTCCCAACTTGGTGCACTCTGTGTTTGGTGGACTGCCACTACTTTTAGCACTCATTTCAGGAATCCTATTTTTGCTCCTACTGCTATGACATGGCAAGCCAAATCACCAGCGTCACTCCAAGCACCATAGAGAGAGCTCTATTGGAGAGGAAGTGTTGTGAGTGCATCGTCCAAATTTTAGGTTTACCTCGTTTACGAGAATTAAATACCACATGGTTTTTGTCATTCAGACCAATCTGGCAAGATTGCATCTTACCTGTTCTACGCTGCCTGATTTGCGGTGAATAATGCATACTAGATATCTGTCTAACACTCCCATCAGTCATGCCTAAGGATATCAATAATCTGCTTGACCCGGTAATGGCCCATGGTCTGTGTTGTACCCAGCGGCTACCAATCCTGATGACAGCAATTCTCACAGATGCAAATTGCTACTGCTGAGGTACAAGAGGAAACAACAGGCACTCAGGTAACATCCGATACGAACATTGCTGATGCAACCAATGCTGAAGGTGGTGCTTCTCACCTATGTGCGGTTAGTCTTCTAAACGAGGTAATCCAACTTTCACCTACAACAGTATATGAATTTTTGTCTACAGGATTAGAAGATTTCATGTTTTCCCCATCCTCATACACTGACTTTTGATTCAGCACATCGTATACCAGGAAGACTCTGAATTTGGCCTTCTTTTTTTCAAAACAAAGACTAAACTTGGAACTTTTTCCTATGATTCATTTTTTTCTCTCCAAATTAGTATTTTTCTTTTTTGGCCAAGTAATCTGCTTATAGTTGAACTATTCATAGAGAACAGAATTATTTGGAAAATGTTCAGAGAAAATATGTCACCTTGTCAATAACAATTGTTTTATGTAACTGGACATGAATGCTTCCGACCTTTTTCTTCTGTATTTACGAGCCATTTCATCATGTGTGTATATGAAAAAAAAAAAAAAAATATATATATATATATATATATATATATATATATATGTTCATTCATTTAGCATTCACTGTAAATACATGCTTGGAATGGAACATTGCTTTAATATGTACAGCACCATTGCATTTTGTATGCATAAGCAACAGTTTAATGCATTTTTACAATGTATTTTAAACATGTTTTAAGCACTTCGTGTGTTGCTATATTTTAGATATGTTTAGCATGTTTAAAATGTATTAATGTCATTTATACGAAAGTGGAGTGGGTGTTGTGTGTCGATTTGGATACCGTATATAGGTTTCCCGATTTATGCCCTTATATAGACACAATTCGCGTTGCCCATATTTAAGCATAGAAATCCTACACTTATTTAGGCATTATCCATGCTAACCAAATAAAGGCATGGCCATCTACATCCGTCCATCTACATCACAATGAGTTCTTGGAAAACCAGACTCTTCGGCCTTGCTTGGATTATTGATTTCTCCAAGAACTCATTTATTATGCATGAACATCTATTCCTTAGGGATTCATTCATGACGTTCCTCTGCCCAACTTTTATTTCAATACTGGCATTCCTAAACACCTTCAAGGTATAAATATACCTTCGGCTGCATACTTGCATGACACGGCTTGCCATGACAAGTTCGGAAGGAAGTCGAGTCCCCGCCTGACGCACTGACCAGACGCTGTCATCCTCGTGGCAGAGAATCCAGCTCCAGTGTTTCTGACTCCCCTTGCGGGGTGTTAGAGTTCGAGACCCGGAAAGAAATTCCAACCTCTCTCATTCTAAGGTATGGAGCAGACTAGAACCTAGAGGGACTTTTGGCAAATCTTGGCAACACCAATCTAGACTATAGACAAACAGCACCTACTTCTTACCTCATACTCCACTTAGGTTAGGTACACTAGTGTACAACTAGCTAGAAGCACCAGATGAGTATTCACATTTTAGCCTGTGTTATTTATGTATGTATTTTCATGAATATATGTCATAGCTACAAACCATGCTATTGCAGTATTATTTTATCTTAATGCTAACGCTGTACGTATTATACTTCGCATTCTGTCTTACGATTGTAGGAGTTCATATCTCTTGCACGAGAAATAAGATTGTTCAATAAACCCTTTTTATTAAAACGCCCGTCTACCTATTTCTGTGTAAACTCAGTGAAAATTAAGCATGCACGATTGACTGAGTGAAACTGTTATCTATTGTTTCCACGATTCTGAGACTGAACGGTATCAAATGCTTTCACCAAGTCTATTGATTCAAGTGCCATATATCGGTCTACACAGCACAAGGGGAAGCCAATGTAAATTTGAGGCCCGTATTACAAGACGGTATAAACCCACATTGATCTTCATGCACCAATTCTGTACAACCTCTCGCAACCTAGTCGCCAAAAATGTGCAAAGTATCTTGACATCTAAGTTAATCATAGAGAGTGGTCTATATGAGAAGGGTTCCCCGGGGCCACCCTCGTCTTCAACATGAGACATATAATGCCCTCATGCATAGTAAGGGGAAGAGTATTTTCCTTCTGTGCCTCCAGAAAGACCTCCTAGAGTCTCTCCGCGAGTAGCGCAGAATAGGTCTGAAAGAATTCCATGGGGAAGCCATCCCCACTGGCGGCCTTAGATGTATTAAGATCTCGCAAGACCAACATCCATTCCTCCAGGGTGAGTGCACCATCCAAGTTGCATGCATAATCGGGCTAAAGGTGCGGCAGGTCGACCCTTGCAAGGAACCCTTCCACTGTGCTCACCTGGCAAACCTCCCAGGCACGATAGACATCCCAAAAATGTGCCCCAAGGGTATTCACAATATCCTGAAGACTTGTCACCAAGCGCCCCCACAGTGTTCAAAGATGAAGTATAGGCGGAGTTCATATTTCAATATTAGGCTAGAAACCTCCCTGATTTATCTTCCTCTCTGTGTAAATAAGCCTTAGGGGTAAATTTATATACGGTATTACACAATGCATGTAAAGTTTGTTGAGCCCCCAGAACCTCTCCAGCCACATCCGTGGGCCCGCCTATCCCTTGTGGAGATTGCTAATCGCTGTTCCTGAACTTTGATATCTGCCTCCAGTTGCCTCTGGATGCTGCAGGTGGTCCCTATGCAGACCACTCTTAGTACCTCCTTGAGGGCCCTTCATTCAGTGGCCCTAGTAGTAGTGGAGCCCCAATTATTTGCTAAGGATTCATTGAGCAGGTGCACCAGTGATTGTCTACAGACCGCATGTGTCAAGAGCTCTGGAGACATGCGCCAAACGTCGAACAGGTGTGCATCCCGTCCCCATTGTAGGCAGAGCAGTACCGGAGCATGGTTCAAGCGGACCCTCCCCAGGTGAACAACTGCCTGCATCTGTTTGGGACCTATTCCAGCAACGAGTATGCAGTCCAAGTGGCTATACTATACATGTTATGCATCAATGAATAGCAAGTGTTTTCTTGCGTCTGCGAGTGGAGTGAACGCCATCCATCCAGGAACCCTAGATTTGGGATAACCAGAGAGAGTGACCCTGTCATGAGAGGCTTCGTCATTGCTTTCGCCGGTGCAGGTTCTTGTCCCCATCCAGGACACAAGTAAAATCTCCCATCCTGGATTATCGGGGAGCCTATTTTGCCCTTAAGCAGTTCCTGTGTCACTACATAAAACTTCCCATCATATACATTGGGGGTGTAAGTGTTTAAAATAGTAATATCTTTACCATCGAACGTGTTCTGGAACAACAAGTAGTGCCCCTCTACATCTCCTTCACTGTGTGTATGATGCCCAGCACCCTAGGTGCGATCATAGGTGTGATCCAGATGGCCACCCCTAGCATAAGAGGAGTAGATCACTGAGAAAAATTGTGCCCTCACTGTTTCACACACTTCTAAGCCTCACTTCCCATAGATGTGTTTCCTGTAGACAGGTAATTTGTACCTGATTGCGCCTTAGATATGAGTGAACCCTTTACCATTTGGTGTAGCCCTTCAATCTCCGGTCATTCCAGGTTACAATATTTGTGCAATCAGCCATTAGAAATTTCTGTCCACCTCCCAGGCCTAACCCCCAAAGAGCAAGCAAACCCAGGACCTTCTCATAAGAAACTCAGCAACTTGGACCAGCACATGCATTGCAAGTACAAACCAGACTGCCTCAAAAACTAGAGGTTGAAACATCAAAAACCGCCCAACTCCCCCCACCCCAGACAAACAACATAACAACAAACCATTTTGTTTGACCATTTATGTTGATGCTTTCAGGACCCACAACCGAAACCTTCCCCCTCGAACATGGCCCACCACTTCACATGAAGAGGGCTCCCCAGAACCCCTTTGCAGCAGTGTGAAGCCATACTAACCTCATATATTATTAAATGGAACAATGCTGAATCTAGGAAGCAAACCAAGCTTAACTGAACCCACATCCCTAGTAGGACTCCTTCGCCCCCTCATGCCCCCCAAAAAGAATGCACAGCAGCAAGGTATCCCCCAGTCAAGTGGGAGTGTCGTTTATTTCCACGTTCATCGTTAGGCTCCCCCGTACCTAGCTCGGCTGCAGAAGAGTCTAGCGCTATGTTACAACCCTTGAGGGCTTCCAGTCCTTATGTCCCTGACCATTCCTTTCCTCAGGATCTCCTTTCTTCCTCCAATCTGGACTGTGCAGCCCCACCTTACTGCGAGCCCCATTCCTCCAGGAGCCAACTTTGTCCCATGACACTTTGTCTCATATCTGCATCCATCTCCAGACAACCTCTGGTAAGTCAATGAAGTGAGACCTACCCTCTGAGATCACAAACAGTCTGGCAGGAAACAAGAGTATGTAGTTGAGTCCCATGTTTTTCAGCTTTCTCTTGACTTCCAGGATGGATTTCTGATTCCACTTCACTTTCTGGGTGTAGTCAGTTTATATGGAGTTCTTAAGTTTTTCATAATGGGCATTGCCAGTTTCTCTGGCTGTGGGAAGTATACAGTCTCTGTCGTTGTAGTTGAGGACTTGTTTAATGGCAGCGGGGGAGACCAACAATGCCTCATGCTCTCTCTCGATGGTAAAAAAAAGTCAACAAATTGTTGGGTTTCAGGGTATTCCGTATCCAGAGTTCAGCAAAGCTCTCCATTGCACCACCCTCGTCCCGTTAAAGGAGTTGTGGCATGACCAGCTCCTCCATGTCCTCAGCCCACAACTCCTAGGTCCCATTTGTTTTTTTTTAACTTCTTTTTATTGATGACTACGTTACACATACAATAATTTTACTAACATTATCAGTGAGGAGTATGCTCGCATCATTTATTTGGTCACAAACCATGGTGCGTACATTCGCTGCAACAAGCTGTTTAATCGAACTTTACACAAGTTGCAAGGGGCCCTGGTCCTGTTCCAACCATGGGGGTTCGCAAATTCCTCCCCTAAAATTGTTCCATTTCCCCCATATCTGAGTCCACTTTTTGGGGCATCCCCTTGATTTGTATATTGTTTGCTCCATCAACATGCACCAGTCCCTGTCTCTGCCATTCTGAAAATGTTGGTGTCTCCTGGGCTCCCCACATTTTTGGCAATGTTCCGTTTCGCAATCATTTTACCCAACGTTACCCAAATCCTCCCTTTGCTGTTTAGATCTTGGGGTCCCCATATGTTCAATAAACACAACTTTATAGTAGGTTATATTTTGACTTCCATTATTTCCCCCATACACTTTACAAATTCCAGCCAATATTTCTGAATATGTACACGTTCCCAGATGGTATGCTCAAAGGTGCCCTCTGGCCCACATCGCCTCACACACCCAAGTCAGTCCTGTAGCCCATCTTCACTGGTGCTGGGTAAATAAGATACATTCTGTGGAGGATTTTTAGTTGTACAAATCTGAGCATTGAGGAGATGGCAGTCTCCCTGAGGGAGGCTAAGGCCTCCAGCTATTCCTCGTCCTCAATGCCAAACACATCGGAAAAGTTCCCATCGAGTCTGGTGCCGGATCAAGGGGTCTGACATATTAATTAGTTTCATGGATTTCCGCTTCATGTATTTGTCCAGGTCTCTGTCCTCAAGTGGAGAGGATTCTGAAAGGGATTTCCCTTTGGGGACTATCGCTCACAATGCATACTGTATCTACAGATACCTAAAGTGCTCTGTACCTGCCATTTTATACTCAGACTGTAGCTGTGTGAAGGGGACTACGTCACCCACCCTGCACAAATCACCGACCTTGGAGATGCCGATAACATCCCATCAGTCAAAGCCCTCAGTTTTACTCAGGATACCTAACATCTCTCTATCCCAGAGAGGGGTGCCTTGTGTGATTCATCCCTATCAGCCCAGGATTTTAGTCACCGCCCGCCATATGTGGATATCGTGTACGGTGGGGCCAGTCAGCTTCAGCCTGGTGGGCTTAGTATATAGCACTCTTGAGAAATCCTCTTCAGGAAGCAGCCCCCTATCCAAAAGTATCCCAGGTCAGCTGGCTGCTGGGGGCCTATAAATGCATTGGTTGATGACTGCTAACTGTGCAGCCCAGTAGTATCTCCTAATGTCCAGGAGGCCAATTCCCCCATCATACCATCCCCACATAAGCTTCTGGGTGGTGTACTGTCCCACAAAAGTTCCCTTTGGGAGCTTTCTATAGCTCTAAAGTATTCTGAGACGGCCGGGCCTGGAGAGTTCTGCAATACATATAAGAAACGTGGTAGGGACATTATTTTAAAGAGCGATGCATGTCCCAACAGCGAGCAGGAGTGTCTTCCAGTGGGTAATGTCAGTTTTGAGTCTCTGTGTTTGAGGTAAGAGGTTGCGTTCATAGAAACTTGTCGGGTTGCTGGTAATGTAAATCCCCAGGTACTTAAACACTTCAACCGCCTCAGTAATGGTATATCCCTTGGGTAGGGAGGAAAATTTCCCAAAGAGGACGTAGATGAATGATTTCGTCCAATTTATACAGTAACCTGAATATTTCCCAAAATTAATGATGATACGCAGCACCCTGTTTAGCGATGTCTAGGTGACGCCGTATACAATAAAATTTCATCAGCGTACAGGGAGTTGCGGTCCTCCCATTCCTCTGCCCACCGAAGACCCCTCACAACCGGATCCTTCCAGATCCACATCACCAAAGGCTCCAGCATCAGAGCCAAGAGTAGCGGGGAAAAGGGGCACCCCTGTCTAGTCCCTCTCTGAAGAGTAAACACTGGGGAATTCCGATTGTTCACTGCTAATTGGCAAGTGAGCCCGTCTATAGAAGTTCAACCTAGCTTAAATACACCTGGGACAAATCCGAATTTCTTTAAGACTGCGAACATATAGGGCCACTCGATCGTGCCAAAGGCCATGGCGGCATCAAGGGATGTCACCACAGCATCTTCCTGCAATGTGTCCAGTCTTCCTGTCTCTCCGTGTAGACGTCGAAGATTTAGAGAAGTGTTTTGTGTTGTCATAAAGCCAGACTGGTCTAGATGCATGAGTTTTACTATTATTTGGAGGAAGCGAGTAGCCAATAACTTCGCTAGGATCTTGGCCTCTGCGTTAAGCAGGGAGATTGGCCTGTATGAGGGGCACTTAGACCACTTAGGTGGAGAAGTGTGGCTCAATGGTTAGAGTGGCAGACCCTGATGCAGAGGTCCGGCCCGGGACCAGGGTTCAATTCCCGCCTCGGCGGGTCTTGGGCTCAATTTTCTCGGACCTGATAATTCTCGCCTCGGTGCCTATTCTAATCATGGGTCCCACTCTGCAACTCTGGGCAATAGCTTGCTTAATCTCCATAACGGCCCCAACAGTGCTGGGATGCCTGGCTTCACTTTGGGGGTGCCCAGGAGTGGACATTTCACAGGGAAAAGCCAGGAAGGGTTCCACAGCGGTATGGGTTACAGCGCCAGGACACCCCAATTGGGGTATTAGTGCGCTTTACAAGTACAAATTGCATTTACTTATCCCTGGGTTTCTCACTTTTATGGATGACCACGATGGTGGCCATTCTCTGCTCTTGCGGAAGAATCCCTTTCTCACAACTCTCCAAAAACATTGTCGTGAGGTATGGTGCTAGTTTATTCGGGGTCAATTTATACAATATGATCGGCAAACCATTGGGGCCCATCGCCTTACCTGCCTGAAGGTCTCTTATTGCTCTCTGTACCTCTGTGCTCGCTAATTCTATATCCAGGTTAGCCTGGTCTTCTTTAGAGAGAGTAGATAGGGGCATTTCGGACAGCAGTGAGTCTGCCCCTGCCTCTGTGGATGCTGTGCTTTATTGTAAACATGCTTATACTAATTCCCAAATTCGTCTGCGATCTCCTGCGGGTCAGTTAGCTGTTGACTGGAATCGCCTGTCAATTCTACCACCAACCTACTGGCTTTTTCTCGGTGATCTAGCCATGCCAGCAGCCTCCAGTCTTTATGGCAGCCTCCGTAACAAGGGATGCGTATTCTTTTGTTTTCACTCTCAACAAACGTTTGGTCTCCTCAGATTGTGAGTTTTGTATTTCCATCTCCAGGTATAGTATGTCTGTTTCTAAACTTGTTAATTGTGGGTTCCGGCAATCATAGCGGTTGCATAACCTCTAATCACCACCTTGAAGGCCTCCCATAGTGTTTGTTCAGACTCTACTGAGCCCTCATTTTCTTGATAATAAAGCACAAATTATTTCATACATTTGTCTCTAATTAGTGGGTTTTTAAGATATCATGGGTTTATTGGGGCTGTCCTGCCTACCCGCGGTTCCCCAACCTCCGCAAGATCCCAGACTGGGGTGTGGTCCGAAATGCCCCTTGCCAAATGACGCACCTTTCTGATTTGCCCCAGTTGATCTGCCGGCACAATACGTCATCACTTCTAGATAGACTAAGATGAGCTCCGAAATAAAATGTATACTGTGCATCCATAGAGTGGAGCGCCGGCAAGGTGTCAACCAGCACCATCGCCCCAAGAAAATCATGGATATGAGGATGGGAAGGCGGCAACTCTTTTGGTGGGCACCAATCTAAGCGTCATGACACAATTGAGTTAAAGTCCCCACCAACTAGCAATCTCCCTTCAGGGAGGGTTAGTAGGGACACCCAGGTCCCTAAAAGCTAATATTTGGAGGCCTGGCGGCAGATACACTGACATCAGATTTAATATAGAAGCTTCCCATCTTCCTGAAACCGCTACAAACCTGCCCAGGTTGTCTTTCCATATACGGTCAATTGGCACCTGGAAGTTCTTTTTTACCATTATTCCGACGCCACTTGATCCTGAGCTAAAAGCTGAGTGAGCCACTAGTTGGTATCCCCACCTATTCATTGCTTCACCAGCATTGTCTATTAAGTGAGTCTCCTGCAAAAGGATCAAATCTGGTGAATGATGTTTTATGTATTGTACTACTGGTACACAGTCAAAATATCGAGTTCTAAATTTTGACCTACCAAAATATCGTGTTTGAAATTTCGAAGGTGCAGAATATCGATGTCAAGAATATCGTTGGACAGAATTTCGAACCTAAGGTAAGTAATATCGAAATTCTTTATATCGATGTAAGTAATCTCGAAGTTAGTAATATCGATAGCATAAATATCGATGTAACTAATTTCGATGACACTAATATCGATATTTGTATTATTTTTATGTTTTTTATTATGTATGTGTTATATGTTTTAGTTAAGTATTTAAAATGATTTATAATATATGTGTATTACTTTTATATATTAATACATTTATTTATAAGTAAATTATATGTTTTAGTACCGGAGCGGGTTGTGGGTTTATAGGGGAATAGGGTGGGAAGTAAATTAATTGTAATTAATTACTAATGTTTTAGGTATACTTAATTTTTTAATTAAATATTAATTGGCAATTAATTAGTTTAATTGATAAATTATTTATTTGGTATTTAATGTTATTTTTAAGTAAATGTAATGTTTTAGTACCAGAGCGGGTTGTGGGTTTATAGGGGAATAGGGTGGGAAGTAATTTTATGTATTATTTATTTTGTAATTATTAATTGGCAATTAATTATTTTAATTGATAAATTAATTATTTAATTGGTAATTAATGTTAATCTTAATTAAATATTATGTTTTAGTACCGGAGCGGGTTGTGGGTTTATAGGGGAATAGGGTGGGAAGTAATTTAATTGTAATTAATAAAATATTTTTTTATGTATAATTTATTTTGTAATTAATTATTAATAGGCAATTATTTTAATTGATAAATTAATTATTTAATTGGTAATTAATGTTAATTGTATTTAAATGTTATGTTTTAGTACCGGAGCGTGTTGAGGGTCTATAGAGGTATTGGGTGGGAAGTAATTGTGTAGTAAATATTTAATTATTTATACATTTTTTGTTATGGATAATTAATGTATTAATTAATTAATAATTGGTAATTAATTATTTTATTGGATAATTATTTTTTAATTGTCAATTAATATTTGTAATTTGTAAATATTTTTTAATAACTAGAAATATTAATTAATTAATTGTTAAAAAAATTGTAAAAAGTATTAATTTGTATAATGTTTTTTAATTTTTAATATTGATTTACATTTAAATAATATTTTTTTGTTATGAAAAATAATGTATTCTTTAATATTTATTATTTGGTGAGTAATATTTAACCTCATCAGAGCTTCGAACGTTCAGCGCCCAGTGCTGAATGTTCGAAGAACGAATGCTGGCCCGCCGGCCAACGGTCGTGCGCAGCACTGGGGAGATAGTGCTCGTGACGACCGTTGGCCATCGGCAGCAGTTAAGGGGTTAATATTTATTATTTATTGGTGTTTGTTGTTAATTTATTGTCAATTAATTAATCAAATGTAATTGGTTTTATCAATTATTACTTGTTTTTTATTGATGTGGATGTATTTTAAAAATTAATTATACATTATTTAAAATATAAACATTATTTAGAAGTATGTTAAAATAAAAATCTATGTTATTAAACGCTTTTCCTACTGTTGCACCCTTTGGATTTGGAATAGTAATTTTCCCCCCTACGCTATCCAAAGCTTTCCCTACTGTTGCACCCTTTGGAGTTGGAATAGTAATTTTTCCCCCTACGCTATCCAAAGTTTTCCCTACTGTTGCACTCTCTGGAGTGGAAATAGTAATTTTACCCACTACACTATCCAACGCATTCCCTACTGTTGCACTCATTGGAGTGGGAATAGTAATTTTTACCTACCCGCTATCCAACACTTTCCCTACTGTTGCACCCACTGGAGTGGGAATAGTAATTTTTACCCGTACGCTATCCAACGCTTTCCCTACTGTTGCACTCACTGGAGTGGGAATAGTAATGTTTACCCACCCGCTATCCAACGCTTTCCCTACTGTTCCACTCTCTGGAGTGGGAATAGTAATTTTACCCCCTACACTATCCAACGCTTTCCCTACTGTTGCACCCTTTGGAGTTGGAATAGTAATTTTTACCCTTACGCTATCCAACGCTTTCCCTACTGTTGCCCTTACTGGAGTTGGAATAGTTATTTTTACCCACTCGCTATCCAATGTTTTCTCTACTGTTGCACTCTCTGGAGTGTGAATAGTAATTATTCTCCCTACGCTATCCAATGCTTTCCCTACTGTTTGACCCTTTGGAGTTTGAATATTAATTTTTACCCTTACGCTATCCAATGCTTTCCCTAATGTTGCACTCATTGGAGTGGGAATAGTCATTTTTACCTACCCGCTATCCAACACTTTTCCTACTGTTGCACCCACTAAAGTGGGAATAGGATTTTTTGCCCGTACGCTATCCAACGCTTTCCCTACTGTTGCACTCACTGGAGTGGGAACAGTAATTTTTACCCACCGCTATCCAACGCTTTCCCTACTGTTGCACTCTCTGGAGTGGGAATTGTAATTTTACCCCCTACACTATCCAATGCTTTCCCTACTGTTGCACCCTTTGGAGTTGGAATAGTAATTTTTACCCTTACGCTATCCACCGCTTTCCCTATTGTTGCACTCACTGGAGTGGGAATAGTAATTTTTACCCAGCTGCAATCCAACGCTTTCCCTACTGTTGCACTCTCTGGAGTGGGAATAGTTATTTTTACCCACCCGCTATCCAATGTTTTCTCTACTGTTGCACTCTCTGGAGTGTGAATAGTAAGTATTCTCCCTACACTATCCAATGCTTTCCCTACTGTTGCACCCTTTGGAATTGGAATAGTAAGTTTTACCCTTACGCTATCCAACGCTTTCCCTAATGTTGCACTCATTGGAGTGGGAATAGTCATTTTTACCTACCCGCTATCCAACACTTTCCCTACTGTTGCACCCACTGGAGTGGGAATAGTAATTTCTACCCGTACGCTATCCAACGCTTTCCCTACTGTTGCACTCACTGGAGTGGGAATAGTAATTTTTACCCACCTGCTATCCAACGCTTTCCCTACTGTTGCACTCTCTGGAGTGGGAATAGTAATTTTACCCCCTACACTATCCAATGCTTTCCCTACTGTTGCACCCTTTGGAGTTGTAATAGTAATTTTTACCCTTACTCTATCCAACGCTTTGCCTAATGTTGCATTCATTGGAGTGGGAATAGTAATTTTTACCTATCCGCTATCCAACACTTTCCCTACTGTTGCACCCTCTGGAGTTTGAATAGTAATGTTTACCCTTACGCTATCCAATATAATTTATATTTATTTACGTATTTTATAATTTTTTTATTATGTGACATAATGTAGTGTTTAATTAATTTTTTTAATATTGAAAGTATATTTAATTGTTTTTATGTATTTTTTTTAAATGTTTTTATGTATTTAATATAATTATTTATTATTATTTATGTTATTATTTTATGAGTGTTGATGTATTTGTAATTTATAGTATTTGTTAATATTTTTAAATTAATTTAAAAATATATTATGATTAATTAAATATATCTTACATATTGTATGTTTAATTTTAATTACATGTTTAACATTAAATATGTATTATTTATTCATTTTAAACATTCTAAAATATTTTTACATAAGTTTAAATTATATAAAAGTATTATTTACTTTATATTTCTTTTTTTTATTACAAAAAAAATGATATTTTTAATTACGATATTTTTAACATCGATATTTTAGTTGCGATATTTTTGTACTTACCATGTTGTAGATAGGTTGTCGATATACTTGTCTTCTATATTCCAGTGTCGATATTTTGTCTGTCGATATTCTGCCTCTCGATATTCTGTCAGAGATTCGTAATACTATGCCCCTCTTTAATCTGTCCCCTAATCAGTTTGCATTCCAGGACAAGAGTCTAATGCCTTGTTTTAACGTTGGCCCCTTTCCTATACTTCATGATCTCTTACCCGGGCGATGGAGTCCCAGCAGTCAGCATATGATCACTGTGTGATGCAGACACAGGGTCCCAATTTTTGATGTAATGGTGGCCTCCTGCTTTTTAAGTGAGGCCACCTCTACCTAAAGTTCAACAATGGACACCTCCATGGCATTGACCTTATTTTGTGATATTTTGTGATATTTTGTGGGGTATTTCTTGAGCGCGACGTTCGCTCCGGAGGGAGCATCTTGGCGCTGAGGATCCCAAATGAGCCATTTCCGGAAAGAGTTAGATGGAAGCTTTGGCGGAAGCGTCAGAGAGATTAAAGATCCATGTATTTAGATGCTTTCTAAAGGGTTTTTCCTGGGTTTGTTGTCTGAGGGTTTTAGGCAGTGTGTTCCAAGCTTTAGTTGCGAGGAAACTGAGGGTTTTCCCACCCTTCGTTTTCAGATTGTATTTGGGCGGAAGGATGAGGTTATCATGGGTCGAACGAAGGTGACGGCTGGGCACGTAATGGGGAAAGCGTTTGGTGAGGTATTTAGGGCCTGTGTTGTTGTAGGCACGGAAGGCTATGATCAGGATTATCCATCACTTTCCGCAGGTCTGCATCCAGGAGGTTCACCTCAATGGACACCATCTCTATCTTTCCCTCCAATGCCATCTCGGAAGCACTGAAGGGCTGCCAGGATGTCCATTTGGGATGGCCCCTCCAAGGGTGGGTCCCTCGCTGGATCACTGCAAGCACCCCCCTGTCGAGTCTGCCTATGCAAAGCTGGTGTTTGGATAATGTAGTGTTTTATGGTGTTCCTGGCAGTTTTCCCTTGCTCATATGGAAGGCAATTTTGGGGATACCTAAGCTACGCACCAAATCCCTTGAACAACAAGCATTAACCACTCACAGGGGTCACACCCCACAACATTGTTCCTGCACTTTTTCCATGGTGGGCCAAGCACCCAGGCACATCCCAGGTGCAGCCTAACCACCCCTCTCAACTTTACAGGGTCAAGAGCCAGTCAGGGATGCCCCCGCCGGGCCTCAAGGGTCCTTCAAATGTGTCAGGCCAAACTCCAAGGGCTCGGCAGTTTCTGCCAGGGAGAAGGGGCTGCTCCTCAAAGTTCCAGCCATGCCCCCAGTCGGGCTATCCATCTAGCTGCAATGTGAGCAGCCCCCGAGCCCCAAGCACTAGGTTCCATGATCACTGCAGCCTGGAACCTGTGGGGAGAAGAGGGGAGGCCCCCATGCTGTCTCACAGCCAACAGTCTCTTTACGGCATAACCCAGGAGGTGCTCACTAGGCACCCCTGCTCCGCTGCCTGCCAACTCTAGATACACTCACACCTGTAATAAGGTGGGGGGC
Source organism: Lissotriton vulgaris (assembly GCF_964263255.1). Classification (NCBI taxonomy): domain Eukaryota; kingdom Metazoa; phylum Chordata; class Amphibia; order Caudata; family Salamandridae; genus Lissotriton; species Lissotriton vulgaris. The sequence goes on from NW_028246344.1 coordinate 17,880, forward strand.
TGGGCACAGTCACACCCCAGTGTTATCTTCCGCTGCTATGCTGACCTGCTGCACCACCACTACAACCTGGTCCATGCTGAGAGTCTGTCTCTTCCCTGAGGGGGCCGGTGGCCTGGTTGTGGGCCCACCCAGCGCGCACTGAGCCAGCAGGCCCTTCCTGTGCCAGGTGCTATCATCACAATGGGGTTTCGTAGAGCCGGGTGAGAAGCTGCCCAGCAGTGCAGCCATCCACTCTTCTGCTAGTCCGAAGAAAAAAACCTGTTCATTGTGTGGTGTACGACAGGATCCTGTGGGAAAACCTATCCGGCCTTGCTCCCCACTCCAGAATGTCTAATTGAGTAGGTCCCTAAGTGTTTTATCCCTGGATTTTATGGAACCAATCTTTTATTAGTTTTAAACGACAATCCTGCACTATTAGCATTACACAGCTGTATGCCTACAACCATAAATGCCAGCAGCAAAAGTTGCAGACATAATACATGAACACAGCTTCTTCACCTACAAACCAGGGGCCGGCAGCGTAGTAGATTGTATGTACCAATTTGACAACAAGAACAAAATTATATATGCGAAGAAAAAAGAAAGAACCCTCCCTTCCCTCCCAAAAACAAGAAAGAATAAAGGGGTATCCACACCGGCATTCATTCGTCTCAATGCGGGAGCGATCCTCCACATCAGTAAACCGTAGCTCAAGACCCAACCCTTCCTTTGTGGGACGTCACTGCATCTTTCTCCTCAGGAAGCAAGTGTAGTATTTGGAGTTATTTGGGGCATGTTACCTCCCGGAATTCTTTGGAGAATATTCGTATAAAAGGGGCCCACAACTCCAGGGATGGGGATGGGAATGTCATCAGACCCCTTCTGAGCGCCACTGTGTCCCATACCTTCATTGTTGCTGCTGTGACTGGTGACGAGTAGAGACCCCAAGCTCTCAATTTGCATGGCGGGCAGGCCTCCCTCCAGATGTTAATCCCCGCTACTGCCTGATCCATGAAGGTCCAGTGCTTTTCGGGGAGTGGTCGATTCCGCTCCACAATATATCGGAGGTGAGAGGTCTGTAGTTATCTCTGTATTACAGGGAGGGCTGCACCCTCCTCCTGCTTGGGTTTTGACATTTAAGAATAGGGCAGGCATGTCTTCTTCCCCACACTAACAACTTTATTGATGGCCAAATAAAGGGAGCGCAGTACCTTCATGGGGGAACCAACGGTAGCAGCTGAAAGATATATAGGATTCGCAGCAGCACGTCATCTAAACTGATGATATATGACCGAACCAGGCTAATTGTAGCTTCTCCAATCCGACTAGGGCTTTCACTGTCTGCTCTAACAGTGCTGAATAGTTCAGTTCCAGCACCCTTGAGATCGTCGGAGCTAATAGAATACCCAGATATGTTATCAGCTGTGAAGCCCATGGTAGCATTGTAGGGGGGAACATCTCCCATCGAGACTCCTCCTGCTCTGGCGGTGTAGTGAGGTTGAGCACCTGAGATTTGCTCAAATTAACTTTAAAACCTGATAGGGTCCAGAAACTTTCCATCTCCTCCAATAGAACTGGTAGGGAGGTGAGTGGTTCCGCTAGCGATAAAATCACATCATTTGCATAAAGACTTATTTAATGGATGTCCCCTCCTGAGCGCAGCCCTTTTATTTTGGGGTGATTCCTGATCTGCTGGGCCAGGGGCTCCATATATAGAGCAAAGAGGAGGTGCAAAATCAGGCACCCCTGCCTCGTGCCCCTTGCTATCCGAAAGGATGTGGAGGACATCCCATTAACTCCAACAAAAGCTCGAGGTGTCTGATATAAATATTGGATCCAGTTTATGAATCGCTCTCCAAAACCAAAGTGACGTAAAGAATTGAACAGGTAGCTCCACCGTACCCTGTCAAACACTTTTTCCACGTCTATTGACAGGAATAGGGCTTCCGTCCCAGATCGGTGCACGCTGTCCATAAGATGTAGGAGACTGTTAGAAATGGAATTTCTGGTTGGCTGAGGCTTGCGCCAAAGTCAGGCAGAAACCACCACTCTAAGTCAGGGCAAGGGAGTTACACGCCAAGATAACCCCTGCTCACCCCCTTGGTAACGTGACACGAGCAGTAAGGCTAAACTCGGAGGCTATGTAAGTTAAGTGTTTGCACGCGCACCCAGCAACAACACCCAAGGCCAACCACAAAAGAAACTCCACACAAGGTTATGTATAAAAATAGCCTTTTTATTATACCAGACACATTAGATAAGGAACACACACCTTACAATGTGCCATAGGCACGGGCAGAATTTACAAGGGACTATATACATGGGACAGGGCCACATGGACCACTGTCAGGAATATGCACTTTGTAGGAATAACACTTAGAACATAGAACAATTAGAAGCTTCACACATGATGCATAAAAACACATTCAGCGGTGTCAGGAGGACACATGATGCATAAGAACACATTCAGCGGTGTAGGGAAAACACATGACGCATAAAAACACATACAGCGGTGTCAGAAGGACACATGACGCATAAATACACATTCAGCGGTGTAAGAAAAACACATGATGCATAAAACACATTCAACGGTGTAGGGAAGACACATGACGCATAAAACACATTCAGCGGTGTAGGTAAAACACATGATGCATAGAACACATTAAGCAGTGTAGAAAAGCAACTTTGTACATGATGCATAAAAACACATTCAGAGGTACCAGAACACAGGGTGCGCAAAACATACAACACAAAGTACATTTCCTAGCACCCTAAGAAGCACATAACTCACAACAACGTCCAGGTTGCGCCACTGCGCCAAAAACCTAAACGTAGCAGCTGCCCACTACTTGCTGGGCAGCTGAGGACAGGGACAGAACAGGGCCTAAACACTGCAGCTGGCACTAAGTGCTGCGCAGCTGAGGAAGGCCAAGAAGGGGTGAAGGAGTGCGACTCACTCCTGAGCCCAAAGTACATGTCCCTAAAGGGAAAGAACCTAAACGGTGCAGCTGCCCACTACTTGCTGGGCAGCTGAGAAGCAAATTGCGACAGGGGCTCTGGCCCCTCCGGAACCAACCACTGCGCCAAACTGAGCCATCTGGCTCTGGGAATACATGTAGCGCACTTTTAGAGCCCTCTAGGCTCTGGAAGAACCAGACTGCACATTTTACAGCCTTCTAGATTCTAGGAATAAAAATAGGGGCTTCTTGGGAGCAAAACAGTGCCAAACATGGGGGGCCCTCTAGGCCCTTAAAACAACTGGGGAGCCTTGTGGGCTCAAGGCACAAAATGTCCCCAAATCAGCGTGGGAGCCCGCAGGCTCTAAATACACAAATGCCCCTTTGGAGCTTCTCGTGGGCTCGGAAGAAATGCGGCCGCTTCGTTGGAGTCCCTCCTGGGCTCCGAGGAAATGCCCCCGCTGGTGGGCCTCTCGGGCTCGAACAAAGATTGCCCTCGGAGCCCTCGTGGGCGAAATCAGGAATGCCCCTGGGCAACGTTGGAGTCCCTCTCAGGGGACTCGAGATACAAAATGCCCCCTCACGAAGATAGCACACTGGGGGGGGGGGGGGGGGGGGGGCAGGCACCAGCAATGTGCCCCGAGGCCCCCTCTACCACTAACAACACCGTGCCCCACTCACCGGCTCTGTAGGACTCCTCATCCGGTCCCGCTTCTGGGGCCGGGTGTCCTCCCTGGCGGCGGGCCTTCTCCTCAGCTGCAGGCAAAAGGCGGGGCTCTCTCAAAGCCACATGAGAGCCCCACTGACCTCCGGAACACTTCTCCCGGGGCTCCCTCCATAGCTCACGGAGCCCGGGCCACGGGAGGGCCTTGCTTCTTCTCTGGGGGCTCGAGGAGGCGGGGTAGGCTCCTGACCTCCTCCCTGGCAATACCACTACTGGGCACACTCGGACTTCCGTCGGCGGCCCCGCCCACAACCAGGCGGGCCGCGGACGCGGCGGACATTTTGTTTAACACGGCTCGGGCCGCGGCGGTGATTCTCTCGGAGGCAAGAGGTGTAGACACCCTCGTAATTAAAAAGTAAATAGCCGGGTGCGTACCCGCTTTGGGGCACATAAAAACGGGGTGGGCACCCGTAATAATAATAAAAACATGCAAATAAAGAGGCAGGGTGACACCTGCGCACTCGGGCACAAAGAGGGCAGGAGCGCTTCCCTCCGAGGGAAAACGACAGCGCCCTGCCCAGGGACGAAAAGATAAAGTGCTCTCTGGGGGCACAGGCATCACAACAAGACCCCAGAAAGGACCCCCATAGCAAGGAGGGTCCCAGCAGCAAGCAGTGCTTTACAGGACAAGGCTTCTAGGGTGAGGGAAGAGTCCCCCAGTCATCCACAGGCCAGGCAGCAGGGGCCCCTGAAAGAAGTCCTCCAGGCATCCAGGGGCTGGGCAGGGCCCAGGGAGGCAAGCCTTCCCCTGGGCCCCAGCAGCAGCACGCCCCTGGTAGATTCAAGTCTGCAAACAAGAACATTTTACAAGAGGTCATAGCCTCTTTTTATACACAAAAATCCCTTTGTCTAAAGGTGCAGGGTGGGGGCAAAACCAGGCGCAGCAGGTTTGGGAGCACTCTTGATGGTCTCAGCCCCTCTTACTATTCACTCGCCATGCTAGGGTCATTAGACGCACCACAGGGGGCGGATTCGTATATGTATATTGTGTTAGCATTATGTATCTATATAGTTCTAGTATACAGGTTTACACAGAATGTAATCTATAACTTCTTCACTGAGTTAGTAAGTATATATGTATGTGTGTGTCCCATTTTCTTGCATAGGCCGTAAACTATACAGACGCCGTCTTTATCTTCTCTGCGTTAGGCATGAACAGTGGATCGCGTGCTACCGTCCACTGGCTGTCAGGCCCTAGCTTAGTTGATTTGCTGGAGACAGCTGAATACCCGTTATTCTTTCTCTGTCCTGGGACTCAAGGTCGCATCTGGCTTTGGGTGCGATACGCGCATTCCTGAAGGCGCCGTGCCTGCACTCCCAGGCACTGAGACGAATGGGAGTCACCCCTCATGACCTCCCCATTAATAACTAAAGCAGAGCTTTGTACTATCATGTGTGCCATATATGGTCCTTCTTCGAGGGCCTAGAGCCAAGTGGTGTTTTTGAATTTGAATTTAATTTGAATTTAAAAACATTTATTGAGTGCACTTATACCAAGCGGTTTCATGGCGCTTTGTAGATTACGACCAGCAAACAGCAGCAGGAGAGGGCATACTAGGTAGCAAAGGCACTAGAAAAAAGAAAAGTTTTCAAGTTTTTCCGTAACTCTAAATAAGAGGGTGAAGTTCGGAGCGCCAGGGGGCGGGAGTTCCAGAACACTGGGGCAAGGGCCGCAAATTTTGCCCCGCCAGCTTTCTTTTTCTTAAAGCGGGGTATGGCCAGAAGTGCCATGTGGGTAGAGCAGAGTTCTCTGCTCGGTGAGTAGGGACTGACAGCTGAGCAAATGAACTCAGGAGCAGTGCCCATCCTGGCCTGGAAAGTGAGGCAGCCTAGTTTGAATAGGGACCGTTCTCTCACGGGCAGCCAGTGCAGTGCCTTCAGCAATGGAGTGGCTCGATGGGATTTGGGCAGTCCATGAATCAGGCGGGCAGCCTGATTCTGCACTAACTGCAAGCGGTGTATGGCGTAGGCCGGCGCGCCGTTGTAGATTATGTTTCCATAATCAAGGCGCGAGAGCACCATAGCCATTACGATAACCTTTAGCGCCGGAAGGGAGAAAAAGCGGGATATTTTCCTGATTACCTTGAGAGAGAAGAAGCAGGAGGATACCACCGAACTGACTTGGGAGTGCACAGAGAGTTGAGAATTAAGCAGAATCCCAAGGGTTTTAACTTTAGGGACCGGGAGTGGGGGGGCACCAAGTGTTGAGGGCCAAAAAGATGGGGACCATGGACTGCAACCACCTCCAGTCAAGACCAGCTCAGTCTTGTCTGGATTGAGCTTGAGGTGGTTGCAGTTCATCCAGTCCTGAATGAATAACATAACAGTTTGAACATTCTGAGCGGACGAGGGGGAATGGGAAAGATTGAAGATTAGCTGGAGGTCGTCGGCGTAGTTGAACACCGTGACCTCCAGCTGCTGTAACATAAAGATGAGGGGGTAGATGTATAAATTAAACAGAAGGGGGGAAAGTGATGAGCCCTGGGGGACGCCACACTCCACCTTACGGGAGACGGCAGTGAAGCCAGCAAGGTGGACCGCTTGAGCCCTGTCGCACAGGAAGGACTCAAGCCATGAGAGGGCTAAGCCCTCTATGCCCGCCGCCCTGACACGAGTGAGAAGGATGGAATGGTCCACCGTGTCGAAGGCGGCGGACAGATCCAGGAGGATAAGGGCCTGCGAGAGATTGGTGTCAATGCCCTCGCGAAGTCCATCCATTACCTTCTCTGAGGACGTGAGCGGGGCCGAAGTCCAGAGGAGAGCCCGATTTTACCCGTTGAAGCAACGGGGAAGTGAGTCCATGGTCAATGGAGGAATGCTGGTCAGTTTAGAGGCGGTGGGTGGGGGAGAGGGGTTAACAAATGTTGGTGAGGGGAGGGGTATGTTGATTTTGATCTTTGCAACCTTCTCAATGAAGAATTCATTGAGCGAGTTGCATAGATGTTGGCAAGGGGGGATCGTTGCCGTGGCTCTATCAGATGAAGCTAATTCGTGTACTGTGGCGAAAATTTCTTTGGACTGGGACTCTGCCGCTAATATCCTATTAGAGTAAAAATCAGTCTTGGCCTCGAGAATGGCTTTTTTATAGGCCTGGAGGACAGAGAGGTATGCAGTTTTCAGTACAGGGCAGTAAGCTCTCCTCCAAGCTCGCTCAGCTCTCCGCGCAGCTAGCTTTTTTGCCTTGAGGTCTGAGTTGACCCATCTATTAGCTGCGTGGGCCCTTTTAACTGTAATCCGTCTCAGGGGGGCGAATTCGTCGCCCGATTGGGTCAGCCAGTTGTTATTGGTTGCCAGCTGAGCTGGGGCTGTGAGGCCTGAGAGGTTAGGGCTGGTCTCAGCCAAGGACGAGCAGAAGGACGGCATATCAGCTTTGCCCCATTTCCTGATCCAGATATTCTTACGGGGTAGAGGCTTGGCCTCAGGGGCTAGGGCAAGGGAGAATGAAATAAGAGAGTGATCGGACCAGGGGCAGGGGGAAACAATGGGAAGTGATGTGGGGACATTTAAAGCCCAAATCTGGTCCAGCATATGACCGTGGGTATGAGTGGGACTGTGAATGTGGGATGTGAAATTGAGACTGGTCATGAGATCAGTAAAGTCCTTTGAATGGGAACTTTCGGCGGGGTCATTGGGCCAGAAATTGAGGTCCCCTAGGACTAGAACTGAAGAGTTATTTATCGCCAGTGTGGCCAGGAGATCTTGAAAGCTGGGGTTGAAGGAAGGGGTGAGTTGGGGGGGACGGTAAATGATAACACAAGTCAAAGGTGTCTGGTATGAGGTCGAGCATGCTACCAGGTAGTCCACTTCCGGAATTGGGGGGGAGGGAAGGATCTGGAAGTGGAGGTCAGTGCGAGCTATCAAGGCCACTCCTCCACCCCTCTTGCCCTCCGGCCGATCAGCTCAGATGGCAGAGTATGAGGGGGGCAGTATAGCTAGGATATTGGGTAGGGAGTCAGCCTTGAACCAGGTCTCGGTTAAAAACAGGAGATCGGGCGCATACGTGTCAATATAATCAAATAGCTTGAGCTGATGATTGACCACTGACCTGGTATTGAGTAGTGTGGCCGAGATGTTGAATGCCGGTGCTTGGGGAGTGAAGGGATGAAGGAGGGTGGGGGATGGTAAGACATGCGAGGGTATCATCTGTGACACAATCGCGGGAGGGAAACAGGGAGGGGAAGTGGACAAGCCAAGGACAGACACATGACTAGCTACAGAGGAAGAGATAGTGCCAGGGGTCCAATATGAGCAGAGTTGACATGAGGTGTAAGTAATCAAACGGGCAGGGTGGGGTGCCCCTAGCCCCTGCCAGCCGCGGACGGGCGCAGACGGGCTTAACTCTGTCGCAACTCCGGCGCGCCTTCGTCGCCCATCCACGGTGTTCCATGCGCTATGTTGAAAGTAAATATGCTCTGTTTTGACTGTAAGCCAGCTGTCTTCTCCAAGCACCTGGATGGGTGAGGATGAGAGAGGCTCCTCTATAGAGTATTTTCTATAATAAACAATTGAACTTTCTTCACTGCCAACTGACTGGTTATCGAGTAATTGGTATAGGGGCTATTGGTAAGTATAGCTCCTTATGTTATTTTTTACGGTACGTCAGTTGGCGACTCTGGTGGGACTCCGCGTTGGGGTCGTCCTCCCGTACATGGGTAGAAAAGGAAAAAGGAAAAGGGGAGCTCAGGCCGAGTGGGTGGACTGACCGGAGATTCTGACTTACTCCGCTCTCGCGATCAGGGAGCCCCAGCTGCTAGTGACCCTTCACCGGAGTCCTATGGGCATAACCCTGGAGCTGACCGGGTTGGTCTCCAGGAGTTGGCAGTGGGGAACACGCAATTGTACCTGTGTGCACCAGGTGAGTGAATTGTGATTGGTGTTCTTTGGAACTATGCTGTTGAGCAGCACTTTGTAGCAGTTAAATGTATTTGATGTGGTGGTCGGTGTACCACGGAGAACTTTGGCTGCACGGGTAGATGCTCCATGGACTTGTTTGGTGAATAATAGAGATACCGATCGGACGCCTTGGTGTGACACGTGTGCTGTGTACCCGGCCGGACTGTTCTCGGAAAAGCCTGTGGTTGTACCTGGGTAACCTTTGGGACATATCTGGAGCAATGCTAAGGCAGCAGGCTTAGTCAGAATAGTCCCAAGGCTGAACCAGGAAGATTGCGGGTGATCCGTAGGCCGGTCTGTGGTTAAAAACCTGTCTGACGGTCTCTTGGTAGTCCCCGGACTGCCCGATTTTGTATCTGTTGGTCCGAAAATCTGGTTTTGATTGGTCTCCATGAACGGGAGTCGACGGGCTCCGTTGTTTTGCATTGAAGACGACTTGTCGCTTTGAATTTTTCACTTTGAACATGTTTCTGTTTGTATTGTCTTGTTTGAAGTCTGATTGGTGAATGAGGTGTGAGAATGTATGAACATGGCCATGTTTGAAAGATCGTTCTTTTGAATGAAATCAAATTATTAAAGATGTTGTGTTTTAGGAAAATTGTGTTTTGGATGCTGTTGTCACCGAAAAGGCGCACGATTGGATCAAAGCTAACCTGCCCCGTCAGAGGGTAGTCCAAGTTATGATATGTATGTTAAACATGGTCTTTCGCCTATTTTGTTTAATACATTATGGCACAAGTATACCAAAGATAATGTGGAACTACACTGGCCTTTAACCGGGTCTTATGATGAAAAAAAAAAAATACCTGCAGGATCGATTATTTTCTAAACGAAGTCATTAAGCAATGTTCGATTCTTTGAATATGTGGCAGACGGAAGCAAAGCGCAGGCGTATTAGGGAGGAGACGTTATGTAAATTGAAAGGAAGTCAGACGATCACACAAAAAGCCATAGTGTATGATAAAAATCAGACTAAGACAAATATTGACTGCGCAAACAGACAACACAGGTTGCAGGTGGATAAAAGTTATGTGACTAGGACCAGACCAGAGGATGAGATAGAGGATTTGTTAGATACGCGTCCACCTCCCCCATATGCCCCACAACGCATATATCCTGCAGTCCCTTTGACTCCAGCTTCGGCCCCAGTGGCCTCAGCTCTTGTAGTGGCTCCTATCTCTGCCCCTTCTGGGGCTCCTTCTGTTTTGCCTCCTTCAGTGTTGGGATTGGCTACTCTAATACCGGACGCATTGTCCCCTCCACCCGTAGCGGCTGTCTTGGCTTCCCCTTCTCCAATTTGGGCTTCTCAGTCTTCAAGTACGACCCCGTCTTAGCCGATCAAACTCCTTTTTGTGATTCGGGGGGTCTCGATGCCCGGCGATTGTATACTCGGTCAGCGGTAGGGTTGGAAGAGAAACAGGCATCCCAATGGATGCGGAACCCTGTGTATACTATTACCGATATATGGAGTACTCTTAGGGATTATGAGCCTGTTATTCAACAACACGCTTTGGAGCATATGACTACACGTCTTATTTCTTTGTGGGAACAGTGCTTTCCTGACGGGAGAGCCCCGCAAGTAATGTATGATATTTTGGACCGGGCTCATAAATTTGAATTAGGCTTGTGATATGTGTATAGGAGTGTGGAGACTCTAGTGAAATATAGAGGGCGACTGCACCTGAAATGTCCTAATTTGGATTCCCAGTATCCTATGCGGGAAGTCCATCCCATTTATCATCCTGAGATACCAGAGTTAAGAGATCATCAGAATCAGGTAACTAGAGCTTGTGTGGAGGCACGGTTTCAGGAGCAATGGGTCTACACCCCTTGGAAAAGGAGTGAGGTCCTTTCTCTGAAAGCGCAACTCCCCGATCCTCATAAAAATCCTACTGCCTATTATAAGGAACTCACAGAGGCAGCCTCTTTAGCTGTCATGACCTTAGCTGACATCAAACTATTTTTTGCCTTACTAGTCCCTGTTGACGTATGGCGTCAGGTGCATGATCAGGATCATGCAGTAGAGTTGGGAGGGATTTGGGACCAGATTAAGGACTGGGATAAGGAATGAAAGCCTGGTGATAAGCCTAGACTTGAAGTATTGGCTTTGCCAGGTCGAATTATTACTTACATGCACTTCTTGATTCCGCCTCGTAAGGTAGACTGGGATAAATTGACAGCGTGTAAACAGAAAAAGGAAGAGAGTGTGTTGGATTTCTTTACTAGATTTGAAGGGGTATTTATTGACTTTAGTGGCCAGGATTTGTCTGTGGAAGGTGGTGTACGATATTTGTTTATCGATTTATGACTAATTTATTGCTCAAGATTTCTGCACGGCTACAAGCCGCCGAGGGTACTTGGACCACTTCCACTCCCTCGATTTTACTGAGCCTGGCTCAGTATTACGAGCTTAGGGAAAATGAGAGTAAGGATAAGTCAGCAAAGAAAGCAAAAGATCTCAAAACACGAGTATTGCTACAACAAGTTATAACAGGACAAAGCAGAGACCGAGGCAGGAGAGGGAAGAACTGGACGAGGAGGAGGTCCAGCTGTTACTTAGGGAATAAACCAGTGCTCTTACTGTAAACAGGAAGGGCAATGGCGAGTACAGTGTCCATTGTTGCTGGCTCGGAACGGGGCAGTGAGGAGAAGAGGAAGAGGCCGAGGTGGCGTGGATCGAAGTGATATGCGAAGAGAAGAGGTAGTCCCTGGTGAGTCAGGAAAGAATTACTTTGATAATACAAGAGGGAGGCAGTATTATAACGAGGATTGTGTGTTTGAGGGAGCCGATAGGTTCGGTTATACATAGGACAGCCATGGACAGAGTTGGGGCCAGGTGTCAGTACCCGTTGATCAGCAAGGGCCCTATGTGAAAGGGCGAATGATGGGAACTTCTGGAAACTTTTTAGTTGACACAGGTGCTATGAATAGTTCAATGCGGTACAAAAGGGGGTGGTGATGGGCGGAGCATCTGAATCAATCAAACACTCACACCCAGTCAAAAGATCTGGGTTTAATCCAGCACCGTTCTTTAGCCAACTCTGCCACCCCAGTTCAGACATGGCTATATGCAAATCAGTCTGAACCTGTGCCTCATGGGAACAGTCCAGCCCGAACTGCCAGTTTAACTGTGAATCATAATTGCCCTATACTTCTTAGAATGCTGATAAAAATGATGCCTTGAGCACATATGAAAATCAAACTGAGCCTCCTTATTCTTTGTTGGATAATGCTATATAGATATCCTCAATAATTGTCTGCAAACAATACCGGTTGGGATATTGTTCTTTGTATATAAGTTTTGGATTTTGCAGCGTACCTCAGGGGTACACCGAGAGTCCTAGCATTTATAGCCAGGCTTTGAAAGCAGTATTAGACGAGTTGACTCTACCCCCTGGCAACGTGCTTCTCCAATATGTTGATGACCTGTTGGTGGCTTTTGATACTGAAGAGGGCTGCAAGGAAGCCACTGTTAAATTATTGTCTCATCTGGCAGCCAACGGTAATGAGGTATCCCTCTCCAAATTTCAATATTGTCGACAGAAGGTGACTTATCTCGGTCATCTACTGTCGAAAGAGGGAAGGAAACTAACCCCTGAACGTGTGACTACTATTTATAACATGTCTGTACCTCGTACTCAGTGTGATGTTCGTGCATTTCTTGGCATAACCTCTTACTGTCGGCAATGGATTCCTAATTTCTCTCTTCTTACTAAACATCTCCTATATTTAACGACTAAAGATGTGCATGAGCCTTTACCTTGGACTGATGAATGTCAGAAAGTTTTTAACTCTTTGAAATCTTCGCTTTTCTCTGCACCCGTCTTGGGTACTCCTGACTGAGGGGCTTGTTCTGAATATTGATCTCACAGTGAGGGTACTGCACGCTGTGGACACATATTGAACAAAACAAAAACTCAGCACCTTAAGAGTGCTCGTCTTAATGGTTATGTATTGACTTTGCTTGCTTCCCATATTACAATTAAGCGGTGTGCCACTTTGAATCCTGCCATGTTGCTACCCCTCCCTTCGGAGGAAAAAACAAAAGACATACATGATTGTATATTTAGGACCGAAGAAGAGACAAAGGGACGGGTAGACCTCACAGACATTCCTCTCTCTGACCCCCAAGGGGAATTGTATGTTGATGGCTCTTGTTTCAAGTTACCAGATGGCACGACAACAGCTGCATATGCGATTACGACCCTCCGCACTGTAGTTGAGGCTTCTCGAGTACCCTATCAGTCAGCACAAGCAGCTGAGTTAGTGGCATTACTTCAAGCCTGCGTTGGATCCAAGGTTGGATCCTCGGATCCAACCCTTTGGCCTGGGATGACTCCTGGGGGCCGACCGCATTGGGAACCGCTCGAACACCCACCGACCACGCACGCAACCTAGGGGTCATTCTCCTCCTCCTGCTTCAACACCCTCCGCATGCTCTGTAGGATCTACAAGTGGATCCCCACTGAAACGAGAAGAACAGTCAGCCAGGCCCTTGTCAGCAGTAGGTTGGACTATGGAAACGCCCTATACGCAGGAGACTCGGCCACACTCATGAGACAGCTCCAACGCATCCAGAACGCCTCTGCACGCCTGATCCTCGACATCCCTCACCGCAGCCACATAACTCCCCACCTGAGAGACCTGCACTGGCTCCCAGTCAACAAGAGGATAACCTTCAAGGTCCTCACCCACGCACACAAGGCACTCAACAACACCGGACCAACGTACCTCAACAGACGACTCAGCTTCTACACCCTCACCCACCAGCTCTGCTCCGCCGACCTCGCCCTCGCTACAGTCCCCCGCTTCCGAAGAGCGACCTTAGGTGGCAGATCATTCTCCCACCTCACAGCAAAGACCTGGAACACCCTCCCCATCCACCTATGGCAGACCCAAGACCTGCTGACCTTCAGAAAACTCCTCAAGACCTGGCTTTTCGAGCAATAGCAGCATTCCTCTCCCCAGCGCCTTGAGACCCTCATGGGTGAGTAGTGCGCTTTACAAATGATATGTTTGATTGATTGATTGAGTTGAGTGAAGGATTGAAAGTAAACATTTATATAGATAGCCAATACGCCTGCGGCGTAGCTCACAGTTTCGGCCGTTTATGGGCAGAGAGAGGTTTCCTCACTTCCCACGGTCAAAGAATACAACATGGTCCTTTGATTCCACAATTACTGACAGCTTTAACGCTACCAGAGAAGGTGGCTGTAGTTAAATGCAACACACACAAAGCTGTAGTGGATGAAGTGGGTGAAGGAAATGCTTTTGCTGATCAGATAGCGAAGGAAAATCCAAAATGTCATCTATGTTTTTGACCACATCTGCTAGATGGGTTGCAGAAACGGAAATATTTGATAATACTATGGAAAGTGTCCGAGAAATACAGAAAGAAGCTACCCCCGCTGAATTGGCTCATTGGGAAAGTGAAGTGGGAAGATTAGATAGAAATGATTGCCGGGTTGATTTGACTGAATAACAGAGGTGGTTGCTACCTAACGCATTGGTTAGCGCTGTAGTGACCATGGCGCATGGCCTAGCACACATAGGGGCAAAAGGCATCTTCCCCTATGTGTGGAACAATCCTAATATTTCTAACACCGCTGCCCATTTGGTTCAGCATTGTATGGTTTGTTTGCGACACAATCCAGGGGAAAGGGAGCCAGTTCTCAGTGGGAACTTTGCACCACCATCTTTGCCTTTTGAAGTGCTCCAAATGGATTACATCTAATTGGACCGGGTGAATAATCTGAAATATGTCATGCTCCAAATGGATTACATCCAATTGGACCGTGCGAATAATCTGAAATATGTCTTGGTCGTGGTATGTGCCTTTAGTAAATCGGTGGAGGCCCATCCGACCAAGGAAAACACTGCTTTAGCAACAGCCAAAGCTTTGATTAAAGAGTTTTTCGCGAGTTATGGATTACCTCGGGTGATCTGGACAGATAACGGGGGACACTTTAATGCAGAGTTTATCAGTCATTTTTGTAATGGATTGCGAGTTAAGCAGAAGTTTCATGCAGCCAGACACCCCCAGCCTCCGGGATAAGTTGAGAAACACAACGGAATTTTGAAATTAAAAATGGCCAAAATTCAAGAGGGTATTGGGCTGAAATGGCCCGATGCCCTACCATTAGCTTTGATGTCTTTACGAATTACCCCAAATTCCCGGTCTGGCCTGTCACCTTATGAGGTCATCTTTGGATGACCAGCCAATGTTTATGGTGTCCCAAGGCCTAGAACCTTTCGAGATATTGACTACCCTACGATGACTGATTATTTGTATGCTTTGACTAAAGATCTCAGTTCCATTCATCAACAGGTGTCAGCAGTGTTGCAGCCCCTGCTGGAGGGTCCCGGTCATCGCTTGGAACCAGGACAGTGGGTCTTAGTCCGAAACTATCAGTGGAAATCTAGTCTGGGCCCTCGCAGGTCAAAACCTCATCAAATTCTCCTGGCTATGCGGACAGCGGTGAAAGTGGACGCCAAGCGACATTGGATTCGCATTTCTCATGTGAAATGGGTGCCCCTCCCGCTTCCATATGATCAGCGAAATGAGGAAGGAATTTTGACCCAGGAGAGTGAGCGAGCCCCTCGTTTTATTCCTTTTTCTGACGCCCTGGAAATCAGAGAAGGGCAAGGAGAAGGAGTACCGGGCTCGGAAAGGGTTTTGGCATCTGAATCAGCAACTGCCCTGGATCCGGTTGCTTCTGGTGTTGATCAACAAGTCCCTGATATTTCTGTTGCAGAAAATGCACATTCCTCTGTTTTATTCCCCGATCAGGAAACGCCTGGTCATGTTTGATACAACCTGTGGCCCAGAAGACAATGCGGTACCCCAGATGAAGACAGTAGGAGATAGGGAAAGACTTGAGTAATAGGGTTTGTTAGAAACCTTTCTGGGGTGCTGAGCGGGACACTGGACTGAACACGTTGAGAGCCTGGAACACTTTGTTTGCTCTGTTCAGAAAGAAAGATTGCATTTCTGGTAAAGGGCCCAGGCTGTGTACTCTTCCAGAGTTGTGTAAAGACATAACTCCACGCGAGGATTTGTTTCTTGGTTTCTTTGATGAACGATAGGAGCCTGCCTGTGAGGCTCTAGACGGACACAGGAAAGAAGAACCCTCTGGCAGGTTGGACTGCATTGCCCAAGTTTAGTTATTGGACTTTTAGTTAGCATTTATCCCTTTGCCCGTTTTGTCCCTGAGGAAGAACGACCTTTTGCACCCCGTTATTACCCTACATACTTACCCATCTTTTCTAGTTGGACCATGCGTGTAAAGATAGCCTTTGTGGTTACCATTACGATTTTATTGATATTAATAATGAGTGTTTTTGTATATCTGGAATTTCACCATCCTTTGCCTACTATCCTGGGAACAACGACCCCATCCCCAGAGCACCTATTCTATACCTTGGCCCCGCACAAAGAAAGGCACAGTCAAACTTATACTAAAAATGTATTTATAGACATGCTTCATCAGACGCACAGTGCAACGAATACTACCAATTGTTGGGTTTGTGGTCTTTTGCCCTCAGACATGATTTATTTATTTCTTTGCCCTTATCGTATTTAGGAAGTTGTGAGGCTTGGTTTAAGTTGCTGTCCATGATGTATATGCACTATACCGTAGATACTGCCTGTTATTCTGAGAGGGACTACGAGATAATTTTGGCATAGAATTGCACCAGGGTTTCGACCCCGAGGGAAATAATGGAGAGGGGTCATTAGATCCAAATGCATGTATGAATATGTACACAGAGTATGAAAATGTTACTTGGCTCAGGAATGAGATCGTGGATTTTGCAGAGTTTAATTTCACCCAGTATTTCCAACTATTTAAAGAAAGAAATGTCACAAATGACAAGGCAATCCCAGTACCTATACTAAATAGTTCTTCAGCTTCTTGTATTTAGTGAGAAGCAGGACAAATACCAGTAGGAGAGAGCCAGTGTAAATATACTTATCGACTACGCACTTTTAGCAGCCCATCATTATTGACCCCTCCGAATGTATATTTTGTATGTGGAGAAAATGCATACACCTAGCTCCCTCGTGGTTGGGCGGGTCGTTGTTATCTGTCCTTCCTGTACCCTCCAGTATATATAGCTCCTGCTAATTACCATAGGGATCATCGATTAGAGAAACGAGGCCTACCCCTTATCAGGAATGTGGGGAAATAGACACCACTGACATTGATCAAACAGATACTGCAGACCAACATTTTGTCGATATAAGGAAGGGAGTATTTCCTATTTGGGAACCCATTATCACCAGTAAGAAAGTTCAGTGTTTATCCAGGGTAGTTGAGAGAGTAATCAATATCACCGCAGGTATATTAACAAATTTAACTGTGGAGCTTCAAGCAAAAAGACTTGTCTCGCTTCAGAACAGGATAGTTTTAGACGTCATCCTGGCTGATCGAGGATGAGCATGCCGCGTGATCGGCAGTTCCTACTGCGTGTATATCCCTGACTCCTCCCCTTCTGTTCATTTGGCTATCCAGAAGTTACATCGCTTGGCATCTGAAGTATATGCAGATACCGGGACCTGGTCTTGGTCTGGATGCTTCTGGGGTCTATTGTCCACTTTGGGATGGAACATTTTGATGATCCTGGCAGGCGTAGCTGGTGTTATATTTACCTGCTGCCTGTGAGTACATTATGGGACAGCTTGTTGTTCTTATTGTGCTACTAGACTCGCCTCTTCCATAGCTACTCCTTCCCCAGGGGCTGCAAAGGCTCAATGAGTCTAGCAGGATATAAAAGACCTGATGCAGATTTATGAAGGGAATTTTGAAGACTGAGTTCTTGTTAGTTAGCTACATCATGCTAAAAGGGTGGTTCTGAGGGATAAAACTCAGATTGTCCCTATGATAGAGGTATGGGTCGTATATGTATATTGTGTTAGCATGATGTATCTATATATTTCTACTATACAGGTGTGCACAGAATGTAATCTATAACTTCTTCACTGAGTTAGTAAGGATATATGTGTGTGTGTGTCCTGTTTCCTTGCATAGGCCGAAAAATATACAGACTCCATCTTTATCTTCTCTGCGTTAGGCATGAACAGTGGATCACGTGCTACCGTCCACTGGCTGTCAGGCCCAGCTTAGTTGATTTGCTGGAGACAGCTGAATACCCGTTGTTCTTTCTCTGTCCTGGGACTCAAGGTCGCATCTGGCTTTGGGTGCGATAAGCGCATTCCTGAAGGCGCCGTGCCTGCACTCCCGGGCACTGACTCGAATGGGAGTCACCCCTCCTGACCTCCCCAATAATAACTAAAGCAGAGCTTTGTACTAATCATGTGTGCCATTTATGGTCCTTCCTCGAGGGCCTAGAGCCAAGTGGTGTTTTTCCATCTACGGTGTTTCATGCGCTATGTTGAAAGTATATATGCTCTGTTTTGACTGTAAGCCAGCAGTCTTCCACACGCACCTGGATGGGTGAGGATGGGAGAGGCTCCTCTATAGAGTATTTTGTATAATAAACAATTGAACTTTCTACACCGCCAACTGACTGGTTATTGGGTAATTGGTATTGGGGCTATTGGTAAGTATAGCGTCTTATGTTATTTTTTATGGTACGTCAATGGCCATGAACTCCCACGTACCACCATTTTCAGGGCCTCCCAAATTGCCGTTAACTGGGTGTCTGCTCCATCCTTATGCTTTTTATATTCCATAATTTCCCCCCGGATCTCTTTCGCTGTGTTCGGTGATTGTAACGGCCCCTCTCGCAAGCACCATTGTGTCGGAGTGGGAGTGGCTCCTCTCGTGTGTAGTGTAACTGTGATTAGGGCATGTTCAGATTATGAGCAAGGCTCCATTTAAGTCTCCCGTCTGTTAGGCAAGAGCGTTGTCAATGCTTGGAAGTGGTCTAGGCACCTGTAGGACTTATGCGCAGTTGAATAGTATGTGTAATCTCATTTGTCTGGATAATTAAGGCCCAAATGTCGTGCAGCCCGCATTCTGCAAGCCGTCACTTACCCTCAGTGGAGATCGCCCCTGTCTGTACCTGTCACTGGCAAGAGCGATCCCAGTAATTATCCATTCCTAAGTTAAAATCGTCTCCTATGAAAATTGCTGTGTCAGCTGATGCAAGCCCGTCCGTGAGAGTCTTCATGAGAAAAGGGTCCTGGTTCGTGTTAGGTGAGTAGATGTTGAGGAGAGTGAAAAGAGTGGAGCCACATTGCACCCGAAGAGCAAGAACCCTCCCCGCACTTCTTAAAATGTTGAGAGGACTTTACTTTCAAATTTTGCACTAAGCAACGTAGCTACCCCACTGGTTTTGAAGGTACTTGCAGTCTTTGGTTAGTAAGAGGGTTTCTTGTAGCATGCAAATGTCCCCCTCTGCATCTTCTAGCAGCGTGAGGATAGCCGAGCGCTCTACGGGATGGTTAAGCCCCCGAACATTAAGAGAGAGGACCTTAAGATCTTTACCCATTATATGTACCTAATGGAGGAGAAGGCCGGTAGTCACGGTCAGCTCGGAGTAGCACCGACCCAACAGAGCTCATCCGCCCCATCTTGAGGCAGGGGGCCTTAGCACCGGTGCAGTAT
Source organism: Lissotriton vulgaris (assembly GCF_964263255.1). Lineage (NCBI taxonomy): Eukaryota > Metazoa > Chordata > Amphibia > Caudata > Salamandridae > Lissotriton > Lissotriton vulgaris. The sequence continues at coordinate 37,004 of NW_028246344.1, forward strand.
ACCCTAAGAACAATGAACCCCAGAACAATAAACATTGAGCCCTCCACCATCGAATAGGATGGTGGTAAACAATAGTCCATGATGACCAAAGTTCGTCATCAAAAAACAATTAAAGGGGCAGTGACCTAAGTGAGTCCAGAAGGAGAAGAGAACCCGGTCTCCGGCGCTGCCTCTAGGATGTACTTTGTGATGCTTTCCGTCATTGCGTTCAGCAGTGAGCTGGTTGAAGAGGGCCACTGGAGAGGGAGGAGATGACCACTTCTCGCTCTTTAATAATACAGACTGTGTCTGGTTTATCTAGTGATGATGGTTTCCCAACTTTTTGCTAACAGAGATGTGCTTGGATGGAACCTTTGCCAGACTGCGGTGTGCCTCTGGGGACTGTGACCTTGACATTCCTAAAACCTCTCTGGCCTCTTGGAGAGAGCGAATCTGCTGCAGCTTGCCCTCTCACCTGAAGATAATTCGAAAAGGATTGCCGCAGGAGCAGGCAATCCCCATTTCTTTTAAATGCATTGTAACCGGCCTAAAGTCCCTGTACTTACTTAAGGTGATAGGCGACAGGTCATGGTAGAGCGTTGGGGAGGATCAAAGGAACTGCAGAAGGTGTGCCACTCTAGCATTTTTTTAAATCAGTTTTTTCAATTGAAAATCATGGGTACATATGAGAATGTCATAGACAATTGTATTTTGAACCCTGAGACTTGAGCAGCGTACTTGTAATGTGAAAACAGTTCTGTAGGCATTGAAATGTGTTGCATGCACCTCTCTTCTCCCCTAGTCCTTGATTTTAGGCTTCCCGAAAAAAGGTCCCCAGCCTTGGATTTAGGCTGATGTTGAAGGCCACAAACCAGTATTCTATCTTTTTCAGTTGACATGCAGCACACATTAGTAACTGCATAGAAGACTTTCAGCTCCCTGTGGTTTAAAAGTGCAATAGGTTTGCTCACAAAGAGCCTGCTTTGATTTGGAGATAGCCCCTTCCGATTCAGGATTTTTACTTCCAATGTTCACATTTATAGGTCTCGCCTAAGCATGCGCTGCATAGGAGACCTTTAGCCATCGTTCAGCTCTTTTTCGAAGCACATACTCATGCTTGTGGCGGCATACACTTTGTGGGAGCGTGCAGGGACCCGCCACAAGCACAAGTATGTGCTTCCAAAAAGAGCAGACTTTTCGGTTTCCATTTCTTTCCTGTCTGTTTTCTTCTTTTTTTGCTAATGTTTCTCCTTGACATTCTTTTCATCTTCCTGTATTTCCTGCTATACTTTTCTAGCCAGGTTCCTTTTGTTCTGAATTTTGTAGCTCCTTTTCGCTCTCAATAAGTTTTCTTTCTGTGTGTGTTTTCTTCCATTCCTTGTCCCTCCTCTAGCTCTGTCCATTTCCTGCAGATACTTTCCCTTTGCTCTTTGTCTGACGTAATATGCTGTTGTCGTCCTTCCACCTTTCTTCGAAGCGTCCTTCTATCTATGTCCACGTCAAAGAATAATTTTCTCCACCATCCCATTACTACCCTTTTCTAGTTGCCTCTTATGCACGTTTGTATGCCATGCAACAGCTGCAATGCAAGGAAGACTGACTGACCCATTTGATGGCAGGTCCAACGAGGCCAGACACCATGCACGAGCCACAGAGTAACATGGCATATGTGCCCCATACCAATGAAAAGAGCTGGGATTGAACATTTACTGACCCACCCCCCAGCAGCTTGCATAAAACCGCCGTCCGATCCAAGCTGCCAACCTATTAATGCTGAAAGGAGGGAATCAGGGCTAAAACACCAAGTAGTGGCCTAATAAGCATGAGCAATGTGCTATAACGTCACAGGAAGTGATGTCATAATCATATTCTATTCTTCACTGAAATGGGAATAGATTCTAGCCAAACTGTAGTACAAATGATGCTATGTATTTTATATGTGTGATTAATATGCCATGGAAAACATTCAAGTTGAATCCAGTCTTACTTTGTGCTGTGTTTTTGGTGCTACTCGGGGTCTTCTGCAGGCATCTGTGGTGTATATTTTAACTGAGTATGTCCTTCGTGTTTTTTTCTAGTTGACGTTGTTAAAGCAATATTTAACAAGCATTTGCAATGCAATAGGTCTTGCATTTGCGAGAGTTTAAGCTATTGGCATTGTAAATAACAAAGCCTTTTATTTATGTTTTAGAAACCAACACGTAAACAAAAGGCATTGCCATTTACAATGCCAATAGGTCAAACTCTTACAACTGCGAGACCTATTGCATTGCAAATGCTTGTTATATTAAAAGCATGTAAGTCATCACGTGTGCCTGTCCTGAGCCACAGGTTATTAATCTGCAAAAAAATCCATTCCATCCTTTTTATTCTTGCCCCTGTCATTACCAGCAGGGCCCAGCAACGTGAAAATCAGTCTTGACCCCTCTGCCTCCTGCTAGGCCATGTTCCCCCAAACAGGTACTTAGGAGACCAGACACGGAGAATCTGCAATACTTCCAGCTACAGTGGAGCAACTTGGGAAACCACTATCACATGTACTTAATTGTACTTTTATTACATATTGCTCTATAGCCTTTGCCCGGGTAAACTGTAGCATTTGCCCACGTAAAGATAACAACATTCTTCAAGCAAATATTGTCTAGAAAAAAAGTATAAAAGCATTGAACACGTCACCAGCCATACTTTCTAAAGCTTTTAAAACAAATGCTACAAGTGGATAAAATAGCGTCTTATAATATGATCGAAAAAGCACTAGTCTGTATGTTTAGACTTCATTCGAAGTAGCCCGGTAAAATCCAAATATTAGGGCGAATAACAAGTAGATTTTGGTGCTTACTGTACCAAATCCCGCATGTCTCATTAATTAAAGAGAGGTTTGACCTATCAAAATTCAACCAATTACAACTGTGGAAGTGCCGTGTTTGCAGCTAAACTTATAAATGATGAGGTATTGTTTTAAAAATGATTAAAGATGGTCTATTCATGCTTTTTACTAAGTATGAGCTCAAAATCCGTTCCGCTCGCGGATTTTGCGAATTTTCGGTAAATTCGCGATCCGCGAACTACCGCGAATTTACCGAGAATTCGCAAATCCGCGAGCGGCGGATCCGGGGGCAAAAGTTGAAGCCTGGCCTGTTGTAACTATTTTACGATGGCGCCGGCAAGCTGCCAGCGCCATCCTAAAATAGTTACTAAGTTAGCTTCAACAGGAAGCTCTAATAGATAAAATAAAGCAGGTGCTCGATTTTATCTATTAGAGCTTCCTGTTGAAGCTAATTTAGTAACTATTTTAGGATGGCGCTGGCAGCTTGCCGGCGCCATCGTAAAATAGTTACAACAGGCCAGGCTGGTGTGCTTTCTTTTCCCAAATCTAGTGTCGAAAATGAGCTGTGATGCTGGATAGAGGCCTTTGCATCCTTGACTTTCACGAGCGCAATACCTGTGCTGTTCCTGGGACCAGGACCTTCTTTCTCTTCATCTGCTGAACTGATCTTTCTCTGACCTTTTATACACACAAGAGGTATGTGAACTCGCATTGAAGCCATGCCTGTTTGGCCCCGCCCACACACTCGCGGTTTGCACCGTCTTCCCGCCATTTACCCACTATGATGGACAGCTCACTCAGGGACCCCTGCGCCCTTCGGGGCGATTGCATAGTAACACAGAGAAGTGTGGCTCACTGGTTAGAGGAGGCATACCCTGAAGCAGAGGTCAGACCCGGGACCAGGGTTCAATTCACGACGCGGCAGGGTCTTGAGCCCAATTGTCCACGGACTCGATATTCTCGCTTCGGTGCCCACTCTAATCATGGGTTCACACTCTGCAACTCTGGGCATTAAGCTTGCTTAATCTCCACAACGGCCCCCCGCGGCGGGATGCCTGGCCTTCACCTTGGGGATGGCCCAGTACGGGTTATCTCGCAGGGAAAGGCCAGGACGGGTTCCCAATGCAAGCGCTGGGATGCCCAAGGGTAAGTCGAGCGCTATATAAGACCTCACAAAAAAAAAAAAACCACACACACACACATGGTCGCTCGAACTAGTTGAAGCTCAAATTCAGTGACTCATTCATTAGCCCAAAAACAATCGTGAGCGTCGTCGAGGCTGGGCAGGTGTGCCTTCATCCCAAATCTACCGTGGAACATCAGCTGTGATGCTGGATAGAGGCCTTTGCATTCTTGACTTTCACGAGCACAATACCCGTGCTGTTCTTGTGACCAGGGGCTTCTTTCTCTTCATCTGCTGAACTGATCTTTCTCAGACCTTTTAAACACACAAGAGGCATGTGCACTCGCATGGAAGCCCCGCCCCAAATCCGCGGATCCGCAAATCCGCAAAATCCGCCGATTTTGCGGATCCACGATCCCCGAATCCGCAAAATCCGCGGATCGTGGATCCGCAAAATCCACCCATGCTTACTTTTTACATTCAGCGATTCAAGAAACTTTAGATCATTACATTTTTTTTTAAGGTTTTCGAGTTGTAGTTCCATTCCTATTTTGCTTAATAAAAAGTGTTTAAAACCAAAAACCCTCTTACTCAATTTTAATGGTGTGTTTGAAGAAATCACATGTTTCTGATAATATATTTTGTACTCAGCAATCTAGATTTTATGAATCACTAAGGGATAGATGCAATTACGTTAGGAATGCTAATTTCCTAACTGTGATGATTTTCTGTGAAATGCAATTAGGAAATTGTTATTTAATATTTGAAACTCTTTGTTTCATTTAGCAATTCTTAGTGGGTCGCAAATAGACCTATCTCCTGAATATTAATGAGGTAGGTCGCAATTTGTGACCCACTATAATTCGATAAAATCACAAGGATGGTAGCCTGCTAGGGTTAGCAGACCACAATATCTGTGATTACTTTTAAGTAAAGCAATCTTGTTATGTCTCGCCTATGCAGCGCGCATACACTGAATAGGAAAAAGTGTTGCGTATCAATGGGGAGACCCGAAAGCCTACCAGACCCGGGTTAGTAGTTCAGAACAGTAAAAAATGGTCAGGTAGCATGAAACAATAATAGATACACATAGTTATTCACATCGAAAATACTAAGTTCCTTTTGCAAAATAAATCCCCAATTTATTATGCTATAGTAGTAAATAGCAACAGTGTCCATGTTGAACTATGTATATTATGTGGAACAATTGACCTATACTTTTTAAGCCGGATCATTATCACAATGTTTATGTGATGAATACATATCACACCACTCTGTCCGTGTCCACTACCCTTACAGATCCTCAATTGTCACTCACATTCCTTTCCCTTTCCTTATTTCCCATATCCTGAGCACCACAATGTGTGAATATTTGTATGTATAATTAACAATCAGAGGGGGGAGAGAGAGAAATCAGAATGGATTTATTCTCCCTGGGCATATATAAATAAACAGTTAGAATCCACTCCTTGAGATTAAGGGTGTCTCCTCCACAGTGGGGAACACCTTTATGTTTTTAGGTCCCCTCACACACCAACAGGCCCCTTGGTGTCATGCTTCATCATCGGGGTCATCGTACCCCTCTACGGGGTACGGCGTGCTGCGACCAACGGAGACGTGGGAGCACTTGTTAGACTATGTGTGGTGTTGGTGAGGGGTTGTTTTGAATAAATGTGAGTGTATTGTGGGGTTTGGGAAATAGTGATAGTTTAAAAAGAACCTGGCTCGTGGGGTGACTAAAAATTATTTAATAAGCCCCCGGGCTGGTGCTGTTAAAAAAGAGGGTGGGAGGTCACTACGCTGACAATGTGCGTTACCTCCTTTTTGTGTGCGTCGACATGTTTCGGTGCCAGAAGCACCTTCTTCAGGATGGGGTGCACAAATCCCCACCTTACTCACGTTTCTCTAACTAATACCAGAATTTTCTAATAAAAGTGAGGAAAAATTACAGGAGGGATCGATCGGGAGGTATTTCCTCGTAGAAATCGTGCTAGTTAGCACACCAGATCCTGACGTTTTGGCTCATGAGGTTTATCTACAACTCCAAAACAGTTGATCAATAGACAACGTCTTTTTTGGCTAGGTACATTACTTTTACCTGCACTGTAATTTTTCCTCACTTTTATTAGAAAATTCTGGTATTAGTTAGAGAAACGTGAGTAAGGTGGGGATTTGTGCACCCCGTCCTGAAGAAGGTGCTTCTGGCACCGAAACATGTCGACGCACACAAAAAGGAGGTAACGCACATTGTCAGCGTAGTGACCTCCCACCCTCTTTTTTAACAGCACCAGCCCGGGGGCTGATTAAATAATTTTTAGTCACCCCACGAGCCAGGTTCTTTTTAAACTATCACTATTTCCCAAACCCCACAATACACTCACATTTATTCAAAACAACCCCTCACCAACACCACACATAGTCTAACAAGTGCTCCCACGTCTCCGTAGGTCGCAGCACGCCGTACCCCGTAGAGGGGTACGATGACCCCGATGATGAAGTATGACACCAAGGGGCCTTTTGGTGTGTGAGGGGACCTAAAAACATAAAGGTGTTCCCCACTGTGGAGGAGACACCCTTAATCTCAAGGAGTGGATTCTAACTGTTTATTTATATTTGTATGTATACTGAGAAATGTAAGCAACTGGGTGCTATTTACTACAATAGCGCAATAAATTGGGGATTTATTCCGCAAAAGGAACTTGGTATTTTGGATGTGAATAACTATGTGTATCTATTATTGTTTCATGCTACCTGCCCATTTCTTACTGAACTGGAATAGGAAAAAGACCTTTTGTAGTCGACGCAGCTTTGCATGCAAAAACGTGCACGCGTTGCATTGCTTTCAATTGCAACGCATGCACGTTTGGCAATTCCCTTGCGGGAGCGAGCTTTAGCGCCATGTGTTAGCAATTATCTATCCTGGCGCTGCTCGCTCCCGCAAGGGAAACGCTTTCACTTTTGCGAACACTGGCCGAAGTGGACTTCTGTGTCTGCTTGCTTTGCTCTGCTGCCCTACTATAAGCAGCGCTAACATCTGTTGGCTTGCCCCTCTTTAATTGTCTGTGAATAGAATCAGATATCTCCCCCATAAGAAACACCCTTTTCTTCTTCCTTGCAGTATTGTTTTCGTTCTTAACAAAAGCATTTATGTTCCTGCATTATTGGTATCAGCGCCAGGTTCACCCGGTGATCAATGCTTGTAAATGTGACATATAAACAGGGCAGTGCTGTCCATTTATGAAATACAAACACCGAAAGAGGCAGAAAGCAGTCAATGTGCTGGGGCTGGTAAACCGAAGGGGCTGCTTCACAGAGGAACCTCAATGCTGAGAGGGTATTTGAGATCCAGTTCTTTAATGAAAACGTTTATTTTCCATTTTCCGTGATGAGCAGGCGCCACAAGACACAGTGGTTCTGCGCAGCTCAGAGTTTTAAGAAACGGTGTCTGTGCTCTAGGTGGGAGTGTTGAGGTTGGTGAGCCTTGGGGATTGTTTGTTTTTGGTCAAATTCCTGCAGGGATGGCTGGCCAAAGGTGCTAACACCCCGGAAGACGCCCATGAGGTGACGGTGGGTAAGGACGCCGTCTTTAATATAGTTATTTGGGGAAAGTACCGAAGCCAGCGACTCATGTTGTACACCTGCCTGTGTAAGGACTGACTCCTCCCTCTGTATCAATAGTCGGTCTGGCCTGTTCGCAAAGTTTACCTAGTCTTTTTTCTCTTTCTTTTCACCAACTTGGCCTCGGCTATGCCAGCCTGAGAGCAGCTCCGCTGGTGCACAGTGTTCAGCCAGGGCCCTCTGGCATAGGCACTAGCCTGCAGACAGGGTGCTGAGAACTTCATCCACTCTTACTGGGGGAAGGGTGGGGGGGTTGAAAATAGTAATTCGCCCAATACACACACAGACTAAAATGGGACAGCCCCCGCCCCGTCTCTGTCTAAGGATACCTCCTGCAGAGATCTCATGCTGCCCCCTCGCCCAACAAACACACATCATTCACATACTTATGGATTAGATCCCAGACCTGCTAAAGCACGCTCCTCCCCGCCGTAAACCCACCTCATTAGATCAGGTGACTTTAACATGTCTGACCAGACTATGGCCCAGGATGAAACCCCTCAAGGCCAGAAACCAAGCCTTAATGTCCCTGTGTTCAGAACGTCATCAAAGTGCGTCACCGAACAGAGGACGCCTTGGGTTTATTTATTATCAATAAATTAAAACCATTTAATCAAAACACTTACTAATATATATAAACAAGCATCAGCATAGCCAATAGGTCTCGCCTTGGGGACCTTATAACTGCTTAGCCATGCAACAGTTAATGTTGTTGCACCGAGGATATTGTGCTGAATAACTAAATACTTATAAGGTCCCAAAAGCGAGACCTATTGGCTATGCCAATGCTTTTTTTTTTTAATGCAGCCTGTTTTCCTAAAAGGAAAATGGGACGCATTGAAAAATAAAAAATTAGCTATTTGATGTTATTTTTTTGAGAGTATGTAGTGGTCCATTTATACATTCTCACAAGGAGAAGAGGTCGCAAAGGGACCCCTTCCTATAACATAAGTCCCCCCAGTCCCTGCAATGCGGGGAGGCCCGTACTCCATGGGGCGCCTCTCAGCAAAAGTGGTAGGTGGCGGGCCAGGAAGAGGCCCGCTCTATGTAGTGTGCGGAGGTCCCCCTCAAGTTTTTTTCCGCCATCGCCTTTCTATGTGCATATGGGTTACCACCAACCGTATTTCACTCACAAAATATTTGTACAAACCAATGCAAATCGGTATTTGAAAGGGAGGCCCTTAACACACTCCTTCCAAATACCGATTTGCAAACCCAAATTGCCAGTCAGTAACAGGTTACCAAATCGCAATTTCTTTGCAGTCACAAACCTGCTGATTCTTCAAATTGGCCTGTTTGCGATTGGAAAAAAGTTTTGGACATCTGGCCCTAATTGACAATGCTTCAGGCCGACTTGTGCACATAAAAAGAAAATATGCATAAATCAAAACAGTTAAACTTATACTATCTTCATCTTTGGTGGCATCAATTTATCTTAAGTATAGCATAGTACCTATGAAAGTGCACTGAAGTTATGATTCGATGACATCCAATGCTTTACAAAACTCATAAATTAAAAATTAAATGATAGATATTGATGACATAAATGGGGCAGGAAACGTATTCAGGCAGATGTCTACTTAACAGCACACCGCCTGCCTAGAGTTAAAACCGAGCCAAACAGTTTTCGGTCGAAGCCTGTGGTTAAAGAGGTTGGGTATGAATCTATCTTCACATAGCTGAGGCACTGAAAAAAAAGCATTTAAAAACGAACCCACAGCACAACACTCTCTCCTCGCATGTGCTTCTTAATTATCTACTTTTTAATGTGTAAAATGCCTTGGATAAATTTGCACATGTGCATGATTTTCTAACTTTTCCTAATTCATAAACCATTTTAGGTGTGCATCTTAAGCGTCTCTATTTACTGTTCTGTTTGCATTCATGTGGTTCCAGTTTACATATTTTTATGCCATTGTTCAAAGAGTTTGGTTGAATTGAACAACTATACTGTTACTATCATTTAAAGTAGTAGTGATGGTAACAAGACCATGCTCCTTGCTTTCTTCTATGCGTTTGAGCCTCCTTGTGGCAAGAGCACTAGTCAGCGTTTAACAACAGAGCCGTGGGTCTTCCTGCTGACTGAATTTCCTGGAAAAATGTGTTCACATCCAACTCTGTAACCACATCGAACAATTCCGACTATTAGACCAATTTCGGTCCGGCTTTAGTCCATGGCAGAGCACTGAATTGGCTAGCACACACATAGTGGATGATGCACTAAAAATGCTGTCTCAGAGCCAATCTTGTCTCTTAATCCTCCTTGACCTATCATCGGCATTCGTTACTGTTAAGCATGACAACCTTCTACACCTCTTGGAAAACTGAAGGTGGCTTACAGGAACAGTCCTTAACTGGTTCACCTCCAGTCTACAAAAGAGAACTCAAAGAGTCAAAATGAATCATTCACTATTGCAGACCACTCAGGTCACATTAGTTATCCCTCAAGGCTCCTCGCTTTCCCCACTCTTTTCAACCTATTCATGGTGCTTCTAACAGCAATTCGGAGCTCTTCTAATATCCACAATCCACATGTACGCTGACAATATGCAACTTCACTTAAAAGTTGCCTCCCAAGAAGACATTAGCTCTTCAGCACAACTCTTCAGAAAACTCAAAATTGGCTTGCATCCAATCACCTTAAACTAAATACTCATAAAATTGAATTCCTCCTAATTGCCCCACCCAACCAGTCACCGATCATTGAAGAATGGTTGAAACATCTAACTGCCCTCAACTGCATTTCACAGGTCATTGACTCAGCAAGATCACTGGGATTAAATCTTGACAAGAACCTCTACATCCAGAAGCACATCAGTGCCGCCACCAAATGGGCGATTCACTAGTTGACCATTCTAAGAAAATGAAATCCCCCTTCCCCCCAAACGATTTCAAGCATGCAGGGCAAGCCTTAGTGATTCCCAGGTTGGACTATGGAAGTGCAACCCTCTTGGGCTTGCCCAGATCCAAACTAGCTCCTTAAAGGGGTTCGTTTAGTGCTATTGCATGGCTCATCAGAGGCTCAAAAAGAAACTATCACATCACCCCTGATCTGAAATCCCTCAACTTGCTCCCATTCGAGGCTAGAATCCAGCAAAAAATTGCCTGCATGTGACATAAAGCCCTCCACTTCAAACCCCCTAGGTATCTTGCACAGAAACGTGAACCGTCTGGTGGTTCTAGATCATCTAGAAGCTCCAACATCTTTTTTCTAAAACCACAGAGATTCTGCAAGAAGAAAACTTACAACCAATATTTCTCTGGGATAGACCTGAGAATCTGGAACACCTTGCCCCCTGAGGTCAGTATGACGATCAAATATTTCCTTCAAGAAAGAAGTCAAAGCTCCTTATGAGCACATTTCTTCCTTAGATACTAAGATATCTTTCTTCCCTCAATCACCTCCATGACTACTCTCACCGGAGGTTTCAATATTTTAAACTTCATTGGACTGACTCTACCCTCCCGTTTCACGACACTAGCTACAGTTTATTTGACTATGAATCTTTGGGGCAGATGTATCAAAGCAATATTTAAAAAAATTTGCTTAACGGTATGTATGAAGAAAATTGCATAGCAAAATTAAGGAATCGCAAAATTTGCGATTCCTTAATTTTGCGTAAGCATTTAAGGAATCGCAAATTGCGATTCCTTAAATGCTATGCATCAAGCATTCAATTATTGCGATTGCTCTTAAGAAATCGCAAATTACCACCAACTTCAAGTTGGTGGTAATTTGCAATTTCTTTCACAAATGCAGTTTTTGGCATTTGTGAAGGTGCCATATGCACACACATGTAAATTTCAGGGGTGCATCAGGGTGTCCTTATGACACTCTTGCACCCTTCTCAATTTGCCATTCTCAAATTGCGAATCGCAAATTGAGAATAACTTCACATTCATTCCTATGGGCCTCCTGGCCCATAGAAATGAATGGGAAAATATTCCTTAATTGCGATTAGCAATTTGCTAATCGCAATTAAGGAATTTTAAGAAATCGCTAAAAAATTGCGATTTTTTAATATACATACCATTTTGCAATTCTCAAATAGCGATTCTCAAAAAATCGCTATTTGAGAATCGCAAGTAGGTATTTTGATACATCTGCCCCTTTGTCTTTTATTGAGTTACCCCCTATGCTCTTGACCATTGTAAATCACACACCCCCTCTCTGTATGCTAACTATAGCCTGTATTTTTCTTCTTTATATGTGATTTTATTGTTATCTCTGTAAATTTGGAAAGTGCTCTGATACTCACAAAGGTCAAGTTCACTCTATAAAAAAAAACAATTTAAATAATAAATCAATAACGCGCCTCTGCAGCGACTGTAAGCGATATATATATTAATACTATTTACAATTACAAATCGGTGGCTGTGAAGGGATATACTGTCTGAGAAAACAACAAATTCTTTGTAGCCAAAAATCCAAATTCTTTGTTTTCGCAAAAAATAATTGGCAGAGTAGAGAGTGCTTGTGAAAAACAGCAACGAACATGGAGACCTTTCCATAGATGCATAGTCTTTGACCTCATTCAATTTTCTCCTGTAGTCATGCCTGAACATGGATTTGGTCACTGGTGGAGCCCTTGCTTACACAGCCCATCAGGATCAGGAGCAACAGAACTCTGTACAAAGGGTGAATGACTGTTCTTCATTGACATGTTTTTGAGATAAAGGGCCTCATTTAGAGTTTGGTAGAGTAGGACATCGACCAGAAGATGGCGGGTGTTCCATCTGCTGCATTTAAAGAGCCAATGACAACAATACACTGTTAATATGGCTGTCGGGATGTCCACACAATGTCTGAATGTAGTTTGTTCAGGAGGGTAGTCCTTCTTGTAAACAGCTACTGCACATTTCAAGTAACATGCTAATCGGAGAGCAGATCGCTTTATTCTTCACTGACACCTGTTCCACAGACTTTGCATGAGCATATCTCTCCTCCGCTGTTAAAACTCTTGATAATTAGTTGAAAAGGTAGTGGTTTGCTATTGTGACTTCAGCTATTTGCTCACATTAACTGTTCTTGAAAACTGGTAAATCACCACTTAGGCCTCCAAAATTGGAAGGGAAGTAATACTGCATCAGTATTCATCCACCCACAATTATAATACCACAGGTATTGATAATTTTGGATGACAAAATACTACAGAATTCCCAGTTTACCAAGATAAATCTGTAATTACAATGATGTCCAGAGGGGAGGGAAATGGCGGGGGTGCAGTATTCCTGTATTTTTTGTATTTCCTGATTTGGGGAAAAATAGTTTTCATCTAAATCTGGAATTATATTTCCTTTGTTATGAGGACTGAAGGCTATCCTTAACATGCTTCAGCACTGCACTCCCTTAATCATGTTAATCATTCATTTGCATTATATTAAAGATATAATTGTTTATAATATAGGTAACTTCTGATCTTTAGGAGCTTTTGCTTAATCGGGTTGTGCTATTTTTCCCATTCCCATGGTTTAGGTTTTCATCATCCTATGCCTTTGCTACTGTATTTGTATTGTCTATGTATGTTGGTATGTGTTGCTGATTTAAACTGAGAAGAATCCTTGTACCAACAGTGTCAGTGCTAGTACCTTTAACAAACTCACTGTTCTCTTTTGCCAGTTACTGATCTGATTAAATGAAATGTTTCACTTTTGTAAATGTGAAATATTGTATACTCTCACTGTCTTCATTCTAATGAGGTTACAAATACATAATCAGTCAATCAATCAATAATTGATTAACATAACCACAAGAAACCAACAACGACAGACCAAAGTTAAGCACTTAAATTCCTAAGTATATATAATCAGATTAGGTGCAGCCTCTTCCAGCATCCTTCGTTGTTTGATGCTACAAAGTTCAAGAACTTAACAAAATAAGGAAGTTGCACTCAGCAAAGTCAATCAAAGCCGGATGTAGTTTTCATTTTTCTTCTTTTGTTTTCTTCTGTTGCTGCCAGTTATTATGCTGTTCAGTATACTTGCATTACACAAATCTGGATTGTAATCGTACCTATGAATGCTCGCTTTTCTACTGTTGGGACCATATTCTGTGTTCCTCTCGTATGCAAGTAACACTTATATGATGGGCATACTATAGATCTGAAACTTGATGTCTCAAAAAAGTGCCTCGATTTTGAACATTCTCCAGTAATCTCGTTTTGGATATCGTGGAAGAAGTTCCTTGGCAATAAGGTACGGAACGCGTTGGCTGTCTGCTGTTCTCTGCATGATTTTTTGGAATAAAAGAAGACAAATGAAAACTACTTCTGGCTTTGATTGACTTTTGATGAGTGCACCATCCTTATTTTATTAAATCAATCAATAATATGTTTAGTTCTGGGACAAACCCCATAAAACACATATATGAACATGCAATGCAGATAAAAAATATATATATAAATTCATTAGATATTGAATAATAACAATCAGAGGGTGATTGAAAGAATTATACCAAATTATTTGAATAAAAGCCCCATTTGATTCCTTCAAAGCCGCACAGCATATAGAAACATTTTACGGTAGATAACAATAAAAACACTTACATCAGTTTGAAATACCCAAATTTAGACAAAGTTTTCCTATCCTCTTCCTTCTGGCATGCTTGCAAGCCACACAAAAAAATACAATATGATCAACATTGTAACTGCATTATTACAGTAGGTCAGGCAGTTTCCAGTAGTGTTACAACCATACTGCTATTAAGTGTAAAGTTGTTAGTGAAGAAAGTTCCAAGTGTCAATTTAACATACATGGTTTTAGCTTGCTGTGGACCTATGTCATTTGTATAAGGTTCCAAGCAGGTTTGTGAACCTACATTTGATCAGATTAGATAAACATGGCAAAGTGTCGGTGTTAGAACTGGTACTTTCTGGTTGGCTGTGGTGATGCACACGCTAGGCAGAACGTACCCCTCCTGTTAGGGTTTGGTGATTACACTCACTGTATAACCTGCGCTCACCCTTGGGTAGCTTGGCACTGAGAAGTCAGGCTGTTAGAAATGGAGGTCTATTGTTGAAACTGGTATGCACCCATTCCAAGAAGGAACTCTTCCGTCTAGTCAGGGTAAGGTGATTACATACCCAAGATAACACCTGCTCACCTCCTTGGTAGTGTGGCACAAGCAGTCAGGCCTATCTCAGAGGCAATGTGTAAACTATTTCTACATAACACATACAGTAACACAGTGAAAACTCTACAAATGAACAAGAATGAAGTTATTCTTCTATTATGTTACATGACAGCTCCAATGATAGCCTATAGGAGAGCTAGTCCTTGCAATAGTGAAAAAATGAATCCACAGTATTTCACTGTCATGATATGTAAAACACACCAGTGCATGTCCTACCTTTAACATACGCTGCACCCTGTCAATGGGGGTACCATGAGCATACCTTACGGGTGACTTACAAGTAAGAGAAAGGAAGGTTACGACCTGGCCAGTGGCTGCACTTGCCAGGACAACATGGCAGTTACAAAACTTCTAACACTTTTCAGCAGTAACATGTGCCAATGCCGTATGGGTGAAACTAATATAAAGATGAATACACACGAAGTAGTGTGATAAGAGGTTTATTGACACCCAACAGGGAGGCAAGTTGTTCAAGCAAAGACCAAGTAATAACTGATCCCAACTCCCCACATCACATTCCACAGCAAATGACATAGGTACATTCTAGGCAAGGAATGTACATTATTAAAGGAGAAACTACAACACATCTCCCTTATTATAATAACAACAACAAAAGAATGAAAACAAGGAAAAGAAACAAAAGAGCAAAGCAAAAAAACAGTACAAAAGGACAATTCACTTAGAACAGTAATCCTGAAGATACAAAGGAGATCTTCTAACTCTAGTGCTTGTGCTGCGAGAAGAAACATTCTGAGGTAAGTGATTGGAAGAAACATTCTGAGGTAAGTGGTTGGAACTTTTCACCACAAAACCGTCAGAGCCAGATT
Source organism: Lissotriton vulgaris (assembly GCF_964263255.1). Lineage (NCBI taxonomy): Eukaryota > Metazoa > Chordata > Amphibia > Caudata > Salamandridae > Lissotriton > Lissotriton vulgaris. Next base: position 52,510 of record NW_028246344.1, read on the forward strand.
TCACAATACCATCCCCCTCCGCACACCTTGATAAGCGAGACATACTCCAAACATCAGCACCAGCAAACATAACAACATTTTTCATGACCTTAACAATGCGTCTAGGCCCAAAATACTTTGACTCGCCCTTGGGTGACCAAACCGCTTTTTTAACGTAAACAAAATCACCCACCTTCCAAGAAACACTCTTTGCACCTTTTAAAGAATCAAATCTTTGTTTGTACTTCTCCTGATAGTTCACCAACCTTTCATCTTTGAGCACACAACCTCTGTCCTTAACCGAAAGCCACAAAGGATTAAGCTTAGAACCAGCAATTCTACCTTTCAGTTTCTTGAAAGGTGATACACCAGTCAAGCTAATAGGAGTGTTTCTGTGTGCCCACAGTTTTTCCCTGAGAATGGGTTTCAGTGGGAGCCTTCTCTCCAAAGCAGTCTGAGCACATGCTCTAATTAACCTATTCATGCTCTCTACTAGGCCATTTGCCTGCGGAGAATAAAGAGCAGTCTTATGATGGGTGATAGACAAATCTCCTAAAAAGTCAGACATTTCCTGGGAGGTGAACTGAACACCGTTATCCGAAACCAAGATGTCGGGAACACCTTCACAAGTAAAAGCATCTTTTAAAAATTCGATAACATTCCTACTCAAAACAGAACTCATGCACGAAGCAGATAACCATTTTGAAGTATAGTCAACCAGGACAACCACAAACCTTTCTGAAGGAGCCAAATTCTCAAAAGGTCCAGTGATGTCCACAGCCACTTTGGACCAAGGATGCTCAGGTATAGCAACAGGGGAAAGAGGGGCAGTGCTCACTCTCCTTGACTTATCATTACCAGCACAAATGCTGCAGTCCTTCACAACAGTTTCAACCTCTCGGTCTAACTCAGGCCACCAATAGGTTTCCCTGACTCTAGCCTTGGTGAGACTACGACCAAGATGCACTTCGTGAGCCAAATTTATAATCTTCTCCCTCATCCCCAATGGAGGAATCAACCTGTCGCCTCTGAACAATTCACCATGGACAATGTTTAATTCATCCCTCACATTCCAGTACCCCTTGGCAGTATCAGGAACTTCCTTCAAAATAGGCCAACCATTAACCGTAGATTCCATTACAAAATTTCTGGCCGGGTCACTCGAAAAACTATCCTTCCATTCCGCTTCGTTTAGCGCAGATTCCCTTACCCACGAAACAACAGGTGGCTCAGAATCACACAAGACCAACCTATCAAGGGGTGATCTAGAGAGGAAATCGGCAGTACTGTTTTTGAGTCCAGGTACATACTCTACACAAAAATTGTATTCCATGAGTCCTTCAACCCATCTCCTGATCCTTGGAGTGGTACACTCAACATTCCTACAGGAAAATAACTGCACAAGAGGTTTGTGGTCAGACCTGACAACAAAAGGTAGACCCCATAAGTAGAACCTGAAATGCTTGATAGCCCAAAAACAAGCAAGGGCTTCACGTTCTATAACTGAATAGCGTTCCTCTGCACCCTTCAGAGAACGTGAGGCGAAACCAATGACCTTCTCCGAACCATCCACCAACTGAGAAAGAACAGCCCCCAAACCACGTTGGCATCTTTGCAATCTGAGACTTAACAGCTTCAAAAGCTAATGAGCATTCTTTGTCCCAATTGAAAACCGCGCCCTTCTTTAAAAGCAGTCTAATAGGCTGCATAACACTAGCAAAGTTAGGGATACATTTTGAGTAATATTCAGACAAACCATTAAAAGATTTCACTTGATCTTTGTTAGAAGGGGGTTGAGCTTGAAGAATGGCCTCCGCCAGATCAGTTTTGGGACTGATACCTTCCCCAGATATATTATGCCCCAAATAAGATACCGATTTGACTCTGAACTTTCATTTCTCACGTTTCAAAGTCAGACCAGATTCCTTGAGCCTTGCTAAAACACAAAAAAGAACATCATCATGCCTGCCAATATCACTTCCATACACAAGAATGTCGTCCTGAAAGAATAAGACAGAATCAATTCCAGATAAAACATTCTTCATGTTTCTCTGAAAGCATGCAGCAGCACTAGCCAGCCCAAAAGGCATCCTGATAAATCTGTAAGCACCAATAGGAGTCACAAACGACGTTAGATGCCTTGATTCCTCATCCAACAAGACTTGGTGATTCCCTGCAGACAAGTCCATGACTCTAAAAATAGTAGCACCACCCAACCTAGTCAAAATCTCATTAATATTAGGCAAAGGCTGCCTGTCCACCCAAATTGAACCATTTAGACTCCTGAGGTCCACACACATCCTAATCTTGGTACCCTTGTCCTTAGGTGCCAAAACAATTGGTGCAAGCCATTCTGAGCATTCAATTTCCTCCACCACACCCAACTTCAACAACCTATGAATTTCATCTTGGAGAGGTTTTATCATAAGATTTTGCACCTTCCGAACCTTGTGCACGACAGGTTTTGCATTCCCTTTCAAAATAATTTTATGCTTGAATCCTTTCAAAAGACCCAAATCATCACTAAGCACCTTAGGAATTTTTTCAAAAATGTCAGAAAAATCACCAAGGTGAGAGACCAACATTACCTGTTCAGGAGTATTGGGATTTAAAGTAATACCCAGGTTCCTTTGGTGACGCCAGCCCAAAAGATTATCCCCCCTTTTCGCAACATACACTTTACCAACAGTTTCTCTACCCTTAAAAGTAATGGTCTTGATGGAGTAACCAATCAAATCAATCTTTTGTTTAGCATACCCAACAGGATTAATGTCAGGAGTCAAAAGCTTGATCTTGTCCCCTTCAAAATTTGAGAACCAGAATTTATCACTAATAAGGGTGTACAATGAACCAGAATCAGCTAGTACAGGAATGTGATGTGAATGTCACAAGAGGGCATGGCCACAACATCATCAACAACTTGATTCACTCCGTTAACAACATCATCCTGCAAATCAGTAATGCAGTGAATAGAATCCTGAGAGTACTCTTCTTCATCATCTGCAAAATTAACTTTGCTGTTTTTACACATCCTAGCATAATGACCTTTCTTACCACAGTTCCTACAAACAGTAATTTTAGCAAAACAGTTTAGGTAATTTGGTCCATGTTTTTCACTTCCACATCTGGGACATCTAAATTTATTTTCCCTGATAAAATTGTAATTTTGTCTGGGTTTCTCAGTCTTTAAAGATGGTTTCTCTAGCTTTGAAGGAATTTTACTTACAGCAGCCACACTCATTTCAGGTTGAAAAATGTGTCTATTCTCACTGTTAATATTAGAAACAGGATCAGACTGAGTAGGACCCTTCCTAATCTCTTTGACCCAAGTAGAAGTATGCTCAACACTTTCAACAATAAGTATGGCCTCCTTCAGATTCGGATTTTTAGACAAAAGTTTTTCCTGAATCTTCAGATCATTAGTGCAACAAACCAGTTGGTCGCGAATGAAAGAATCAGTTAACAGTTCAAATTCGCAAGTTTGCGCAAGAGATTTAAGAGCTGCCACGTAGTTTCCAACGCTTTCGGTCTTTCCTTGTGTACGCATAAAAAACTTGTGTCTCTCCATGACAACATTAATTCGTGCACCAAAATGGTTTTTCAAGAGTAGTACACTCATTTCATATACATCAGAAGGTTCACCAGCACCTCTACCAATAGGTATGGGATCCAAACTATCATAGATGTTTCTTCCTTCAATCAAACACAGGGAGGGGACCTGCCCGCAGTAGTTTTAAACGATGGCCTAGGAGAGGTCCTTTGTATTATAAAACTTGTCCTGAACCCAAGCAAATCATATAACCAGTTTGATTTTATCAAAATTTATTTTTTATTTCTATGAATTCATTATATTAGTATATAAATATAAGTTATTTAGCATCAGAATAAATAAACATCATGACAACAATTAAATGGTGGTTCTAACTTCATACTGACATACCCTTAACATTCATACGAAGACATTCACACATCATACATCCTACGACACTAGGCAAAGATGGTTTTAGGTGACAAGGGGACCATTGATCAAATGTCCGGGTTGGTTCAGTAGGTTCCTTGATAGGAACAGACGCCAACGCGCGTTTCGGTGTGTAGCCCCGTCCGGGGCAACACCTTCATCAGGGCGAAGTGGGGTAGAGAAGAAGGAACCACACATGTATAGAACTTCTGTATAGGGAAACATATTAAAAACATCTATTTTAGAAGACATACTTGCATGGGTTCAAGGAACAATGAAACAAGCATACGTAGATACTCAAACAGATAATGACTGACAGTTTGTGCCGATCCGACTAGGCCCAGAGATAATAATAGTACAATAGAGGTACCACATCAATGTATGATCAAAAAGAAAAGGAAACAATGAAACAAGCATACGTAGATACTCAAACAGATAATGACTGACAGTTTGTGCCGATCCGACTAGGCCCAGAGATAATAATAGTACAATAGAGGTACCACATCAATGTATGATCAAAAAGAAAAGGAAAAACTTTAACACATAGATGGAAGTATTAACTGAAGACACCTCCTTAAGGAGGTGTCTTCAGTTAATACTTCCATCTATGTGTTAAAGTTTTTCCTTTTCTTTTTGATCATACATTGATGTGGTACCTCTATTGTACTATTATTATCTCTGGGCCTAGTCGGATCGGCACAAACTGTCAGTCATTATCTGTTTGAGTATCTACGTATGCTTGTTTCATTGTTCCTTGAACCCATGCAAGTATGTCTTCTAAAATAGATGTTTTTAATATGTTTCCCTATACAGAAGTTCTATACATGTGTGGTTCCTTCTTCTCTACCCCACTTCGCCCTGATGAAGGTGTTGCCCCGGACGGGGCTACACACCGAAACGCGCGTTGGCGTCTGTTCCTATCAAGGAACCTACTGAACCAACCCGGACATTTGATCAACGGTCCCCTTGTCACCTAAAACCATCTTTGCCTAGTGTCGTAGGATGTATGATGTGTGAATGTCTTCGTATGAATGTTAAGGGTATGTCAGTATGAAGTTAGAACCACCATTTAATTGTTGTCATGATGTTTATTTATTCTGATGCTAAATAACTTATATTTATATACTAATATAATGAATTCATAGAAATAAAAAATAAATTTTGATAAAATCAAACTGGTTATATGATTTGCTTGGGTTCAGGACAAGTTTTATAATACAAAGGACCTCTCCTAGGCCATCGTTTAAAACTACTGCGGGCAGGTCCCCTCCCTGTGTTTGATTGTTACTTTCCCCATCGACCTGCCTAAATTGATGTGGGGTCCCCCTCCGACTTGAAGTTTCTTCCTTCAATACCTAAATTGTTCAACAAAACAGCTTGTTTCCTGACTGCAGAAAACTTTTCACCACCAATAGCCAGTAGATAAGAGTAAAAAATTGGCTTCCATTTTTTCCATGGCAAAATTGGTTCACCCTGTTCACTCAAAAACTGAGGCGGTTGGTTCATCCCACTTGCAGAAGAAGACATCCTGAAAAGGAAAATTAACTAAACAAGCTAACACAAGAAATTAAAATAATGAAGGAAAAAAAATAAATTGGAAATGAGGAAATTAAATCTGCTTATTTATCTTTTAAAGGAAATAGTCACAGAATCCACTGTACTCCATTTTCCTGGCATACAGTACGGATTCCTTCAATATTCAACAAATAAAAAGATAATCTGTATTCCTTTTCGTTTTTATGCTCAGCATATCTTTAAACATTTAATCTTTACCACCTCTTTCCGTTTTCTTGGTCGAATTCGCGCAGAAACAGTCAAAATGCGCTTTGAAACATCCAAAAACTTGCCTCAGACAGGAAATGCGAGAGAAAATTAGAATATCCCCGAAAGATGCGTGTAAAACAGCATGCGCGTGAAGACAGGAGACGTCGTGTAACAAGCTGCGTGCGCGCCTACTTCCAGCGCGTCACATAAACAAAGATTGAGTATGCACGTTAAATCAGGAGACGTCGTGTGATGAGCTGCGTGCGCGCCCACTTCTCAGCGCGTCACAGCTCGTACAGCTCGCGGAAATGCACCTGCTTCCAAACGCGTCACAAAAACAAAGGCGCTCGAGGCACAGTTCATACAGCTCGCGGGATATTTAAAAAATGCAGCGGAGATGGTAGGCACTTTTGAAACAAATTATTACTCTGCACAAAGTACTTGCCAAAGAATAGTTTCACTGCTTAGTCGCTGCTCCCGCTCCTCTCGTTGCACTCGCTTCAGTCAAATCCACTTAGGATTTAGTTTTCTCTTGTTTTCAAAAATTCGCCGTTTCAGAAATTCCTTAATAACGAGTCACGCAGGGTTCTTCAACACCTGTTGGGTCCATCGTCGCCAGTAATATAAAGATGAATACACACGAAGTAGTGTGATAAGAGGTTTATTGACACCCAACAGGGAGGCAAATTGTTCAAGCAAAGACCAAGTAATAACTGATCCCAACTCCCCACATCACATTTCACAGCAAATGACATAGGTACATTCTAGGCAAGGAATGTACATTATTAAAGGAGAAACTACAACAGAAACCAAAGTCAAAACAGAGTATTTGTTAGTTAATGAAACAAACCAGTAAAACAACACCATTGTGTGGTGCAACTATTAGCAGACTGTTCTCATGCAGCACACTCTCCCACACTCACGCAGCACAGTAATGCTGTGTAAAGGATATTGGCAACTCCATATGAAGCACACTTGCACACTTGCACTCGGCACCGTAACCCGGTGCAACTGATAGCAGGCAGAGCAGTCGATAATATGAATGCAGCCCCTGTCGCACATACCCTCCCACACCTCTCAGTTACCCCCACACTACTCAGCCCACAGGTTAGAGTAAATAATTACCACCCCTTGCTATACAGGTTTAAGGTCGGAGTCACACTTCAGGGGCCCAGAGGTGAAGGCTGGAGTAACTATCAGGTGAACTAGGGAACGGTTGACAAATGGGGTGTTGGTCACCACTTTGGAAGTTCACCCACTTTATGCGGAGCAGAAACAGGCTAGAGGTTGTCCCAGCTCAATCAAGAGGTTCCAGCAACAGCTCAGTTCTGCAAAGCACAGGGTCGGATCACACAGTCTCTTAACCCGCTTCTGATTGCTCACAGAAGTGTTTCTCAGCTCAGACACCTACAGTCACCACCCAGGCTCGATCTCGGCGATACTACCTGGCAATGCAAAGTCATCGGTCCAGATGAGGAGAGGGCAGTTGAATTACCACACTGAGGCAAGACGGAACACTCAGTGAATGGGGTTCAGCTGTCCCTGCACCCCATGGGAAGTGAAAGACAACGCCTGGTGCTCTTTGATCCAAGTCGTGCTGGACAATCCGGTCACAATGAACCACGAGTCGGGTTTGCCATACGTCTCTGGAAATCCGGTCACAATGAACCAAAAGGTGGGTTCACCAAACCTCCCTGGAATGAGGCAGAATGTCTAGTGCGCAATTGTATGAGTCGCGCCAGACAACCCAGTTACAATCAACCCACAGTCCGGTTACAATCAACGCACAGTCTGGCTTGCTGTACCTCCCATGAATGTGACACGTCTGGTGGATGATGATGAGTCATACCAGACAGTATGGTCCCACACAGACAGCCACAAGTTCAGAAGTACAGCACAAGGTAGAGTGAGTTACTACCATGGATGCGCCCTCCCTCAGAGGATCACAAACTGTGAATCGGACACCTCACACACTGAGCATGCAGTCTGCATATTACATGAGACAGATGCAGAACGGACGACATAGTGGGCGACACTGAGTCCCCCAGCTGGTGAATACGCTCACTACCTGCGAGGAGTTTATGCACGCTGAGGCCCCATGATGCAGGGGTCACACTTCTTAGATGCAGATACGATTTGGGGGCTCCTCACTGGGCAATTCGGTCTCCAGACACAATACTTAGCTTCACGCTCTCACAGCACTGCAGTCAGGATCCAGCAGATGAAGAGGGAACCGCTCTCCAGATGAAACATGTAAAAGGTGTAGGTCCCTTGCAGCAAGTCTTTGATGTCCATGAGACCTCCACAAAGAACAGGGGGCAACCCAACGAGCCATTGGAGATCACACTTCAGGGTGCCAAGCAGCAGCAGGTACCCAGCTCAGGCCAGCTACTACTGAGGCAGGGTGTGCGGTCTATTCCAATGGCAGTCTCCTCCTTGTTCACAACAGATACACCATGCAGTCCAGGATGTCTGGTCCCACGTCATCCCCACAAGTGTGTCCCTGCCCTGCTGAAGAATGAGACCAGTAGTTATTCTGTAGTGTGCCTTTGAAGCGGGGTTGTTCAGAGGGCTCCCCTTGAACTACACATGTTTCCCCTAAATTTCAGTCCTGTCTGCCATGAGGCACTGATATGCAGATCTTAATCTTTATTGGTGCATTGATCTGGCTTTCCAGAGACCAACTTTTAAAACCTCTTCCCCCAGTCTATCCAGCCAAGTCCTCAAATGGTAGAGGCTGTCATTCCAGTTGAATGCCCAGTGTTTAAGTCTATCTCTATCGAATGCAAAGATGTGCTCCCCCAGCCTCAAGTGTGGACTGAAGTCAAACTAAAAGGCACATAAAAGAGTTTAACGAAGAGAAATGCTCACTTTCTAGAAGTGGCATTTCTAAGATATAAATGAAAAATCCACCTTTACCACAACTGAGGATTTGTCATTGTGAATCCAATGATAGTCAACAACATGAGGCCACTCCACTGTAAGCCACCACTGTAGCTTGAAGTAATTTCCGCCAGTCACCCCATGTTAACCTATAGGGAGAGCAAACCTTATACGTAGTGAAAATTCACATGAGGGTTCTTCACTATCTGTGCATGGAACACATATGTACATGCGCACAGACAGGCATGCTAAGGCATGCTATGGCAGGCTTGAGATGTTTAAAAATATCAGGTGAGCACTACTTCCTAACATGTGTAGGAAGGGATTGTGCATGTTCACACTGCATTACAGGGTGAACATGCACATGCCCAACCCATAAGGAAAAAGGAAAACGTTTTGGGAAACACTACCTCAAGACTATCAGGTCTAACAATGTGCCCTATCTAAAATCAGAATCTCTTGAAGGCCATTCCTATATGAACACAACTCTGGTGTAGACCACAGTCTCACCCAAAGCGCTAATGGTTTGAGTATCACTAGATCCCCTATCATCTTTAAGCCAAGGTCAAAGTAGAGTGGTAAATTAAGTAAGGATCTTAATAAACTAAACTCCCTTTGAGACAAATCTTTTACATTAGCCATTCCCCATATTTCTACTCAATACAGCGCAACAGTTTTGGCCTTATCTATATGTACTTCAATAGCCAGAAACACAAATCTAGTAGTTGTTGCACTGAGGAGTATAAGAAGAAGGTGTGGGTCACGCACTCCTCGGTGTAGGAAAGTTAATGATTTGTGGTGTGCTGCAGAGATATCACCCCCTGACAAGAAGGTGTGGAAATCACTGAATGGTTGGTAGCACCTAGGGTAGATGCCAACTCTCAGCGCACAACCTCAGTTGAAACAAATAAGTTTCTTCAATAAATTGTTCCAAATTTCATCCAAAAATTAAACCAAGTTCATCGCTGTATTCTCCATGTTTAATTTCACATGTATTATTCTTCAGAATCAATGAAATTTCACATCATAGATATATCCAATATCAAAGAGTATGGGTGCACATCATTTCCCAATGCATTTCGGATACTAGATCCTTCATCAGGGGAATCCTAAAACATAATGAAACAAACTAAGTATGATCCACGACGGCAGAAATGTATTTACATAAGTTTACCACTGTAATAAATGTCCAAATTAAATAAAGTGCGCGAAATGTAAAGTAACGTGAATGCACCCGAGGAAAACGTGTTTGTCCATGATGGAGTGAAAAAACAACGTTGTGGAATGAAAGCAAAATATCAAATGGTGCTTGGTGAGTTAGACGTTCGAATAAAGTGACAACTCGCATACTTATCAGTGTTTCGTGCAAACAAACATCAAGTCCGTTATCTCCCCAAGTTTAAACCTCAATCACACAAAAACATCAGCGTGAAACGCGATCTCAAGCACACTTACGATAGACTGGAGGCAAGAACACGCGTCCTGCTGTTTGCGCCCTTCGCCATTAGTTTGGGAACGAAGTGTTCCGTGTAAGCGGAAGTATAATAACAGTGGCGAGAAAAAAATAGAAAAGGGACCATAAGTGTGGCGGCCATGTTGGAATGGTGAATGGAAGCGTGATACCCCGTCTAAGTAAGAAGGGGTGAAATATGTGAACCAAGTGGGAACAAAACGTGATAAATGTGCTCCCTGTAATTCAAGTGACACAGAATATATATGAAAACATAACATCTTAAATAAATAAAACAAATGACATATGTTCACTGGTAAATACATGGTAAATAACACTTCAGTTAAAAATGACATCAGCAGCATCAATTTTTCCAAAAGGACCAAACACACAAACTTGACCAAAAAAGAATTTTCCCTACTGAACAGTCTGGCTAACAGGAAAGAGATTACATATCAAACTGCTGACAAGGGGGGTGCACTAGTACTCATGGACACCACATTTTACAATGAACAAGTTCGTCAACATCTGTCAGATACGAATACATATGGCCTCATCCACTTCAACCCAACCAAACAATATGGAGAAGTCTTGATCAACATACTCACCATGGCTGAGGAACATGGAACTATAGACACTAAAACCAAGAAATTTCTAACTCCTGTCAACTCTAGCACTCCAAGCATGTATATGCTGCCGAAGGTTCACAAGAACATTACTCAACCCCCGTTTAGACCCATCGTGTCTACACGTGGCAGTATCCATGAGAACACAGGCAAATTCATTGATCGTTATCTCCAACCTCTAATTCAGCAATCTCGGACCTACATAAGGGACACTACACATTTCCTACAGAAGATTATTGACATCCGATTTGATGAAGACGATACCATCTATCTGTGTTCCATTGATGTTAAATCTTTATACACGAGCATCCCTCATGATCTCGGTATGGAAGCAGTGGAAAACATCCTACTACAATCTGATCTTCCTAATGGTTTCCAAATTTTTTTGATGCAACTGATGCATTTCACTCTTTATCAGAGTTATTTCTCTTGGAACGACCAATGCTATGCACAATTGTCCGGGACTTCCATGGGCAATTGTGCTGCTCCTGTCTATGCTAACGCATTCATGATTTACTTTGAGGAGAACCATATCTTGAATCAGACACCTTGGACTACACATGCCATGACATTCTTGCGATACATTGATGACATTTTCGTACTATGGAAAGGAGATCATGAATCTCTACACAAAGCATTAACGGATTTGAACCACATCAATGACCGTATACAATTTACTTATGAAATCAGTCAAAATACCATCACATTTCTGGATGTGCGAGTGACAAGGGTTCTGGATCATCTGGAGACTGACCTATACAGGAAACACACTGACAAGAACAACACCCTTCACTACAATTCTTACCATCAAAAATCACTCAAAAATCATCTCCCATTTTCACAACTCCTACGAGTTAAACGGATTGCATCTGAAAGTAATAAATACGAAGAACAAGCTTCCAACATGTTGACACGTTTTGCCAAAAGGGGATATCCTCAAACCATCTTGACTCACGCCAAAGAACGGTGCGATAGGATCAAACGAGAGGAAGCATTAGCAACACAACAAAAAAGTCAAAAGAAAAGACCTGTAATCGTATCTAAATTTTCTGAGGCCTCTAGGGCTTACAAAACTTCCATCTTGAAACATTGGCCAATCATTAGCCGAGAACAAGACTTCAATGGAATCTTCAGTGAACAACCTCTGTTCGCCTACAAAAGGGGAAATAACCTTAAGGAGCTCATAAAAAACCCCAAATCCACACCAAGTGTCAACTACAAAGGAAATCAACCTTGTTTGAACTGTCAGAACTGCAACAACATGATCAAGGGCCCTGTGTTAAAACATCCCATGAAGGGCACAGATGTGAAACTAAAATTGAATGCTACTTGTGACACTGAAAATGTTATATATGTCATCAAATGCCCTTGTGGACTGATGTACACTGGCAAAACTACACGCAAACTAAAAGTGAGAATAAACGAACACAAGAGTAATATAAGAACAGCCAACACTAAATCGAACCTGGCACTACATTTCAAGGAAAGTAGACATAATATCAGCCAGCTCAGGTTCGCTGCTGTAGAAGTGGTTAACAAGCGAGACGACAGAGACAACAACAATTTTTTACTGCAACGTGAAAACCACTGGATTAAATTCCTTCAAACTATGAAACCATCTGGTCTCAATGATCGGATGGAGTTTCAATGTTACTTATAGAGCAACTACTTTAACTGAAGTGTTATTTACCATGTATTTACCAGTGAACATATGTCATTTGTTTTATTTATTTAAGATGTTATGTTTTCATATATATTCTGTGTCACTTGAATTACAGGGAGCACATTTATCACGTTTTGTTCCCACTTGGTTCACATACTTCACCCCTTCTTACTTAGACGGGGTATCACGCTTCCATTCACCATTCCAACATGGCCGCCACACTTATGGTCCCTTTTCTATTTTTTTCTCGCCACTGTTATTATACTTCCGCTTACAAGGAACACTTCGTTCCCAAACTAATGGCGAAGGGCGCAAACAGCAGGACGCGTGTTCTTGCCTCCAGTCTATCGTAAGTGTGCTTGAGATCGCGTTTCACGCTGATGTTTTTGTGTGATTGAGGTTTAAACTTGGGGAGATAACGGACTTGATGTTTGTTTGCACGAAACACTGATAAGTATGCGAGTTGTCACTTTATTCGAACGTCTAACTCACCAAGCACCATTTGATATTTTGCTTTCATTCCACAACGTTGTTTTTTCACTCCATCATGGACAAACACGTTTTCCTCGGGTGCATTCACGTTACTTTACATTTCGCGCACTTTATTTAATTTGGACATTTATTACAGTGGTAAACTTATGTAAATACATTTCTGCCGTCGTGGATCATACTTAGTTTGTTTCATTATGTTTTAGGATTCCCCTGATGAAGGATCTAGTATCCGAAATGCATTGGGAAATGATGTGCACCCATACTCTTTGATATTGGATATATCTATGATGTGAAATTTCATTGATTCTGAAGAATAATACATGTGAAATTAAACATGGAGAATACAGCGATGAACTTGGTTTAATTTTTGGATGAAATTTGGAACAATTTATTGAAGAAACTTATTTGTTTCAACTGAGGTTGTGCGCTGAGAGTTGGCATCTACCCTAGGTGCTACCAACCATGCACTGAGGAGTATTACTGCTTTACTCTTCTGTACATGGGCATCCCAAAGAAATAAGTTGTCAACCTGGATCCCCAGGTAATCAAACTGATCAACCATGTCCAGCAGCAACCCCCATGCTCATACTAACCATCAATTGCATTCATGGTGCCAGTGATTGAAAAGAAAGGAGTATAAGTTGCAAGATTCTGCATATATGAATAGGACTGTGGATCGATGTGTACTTATGAAACATCACCATTATCTTTTTAATACAAAATTGGTAAATGTTTTTGCCCAAACTTATGGTTGTATATAATGTTCTGTGATAGTACTAGTTATGGCTGCCATGTGCAATTATATGCCAAAAGTCTGTATTACCTTTCCTTTTGGAAGCTTCTAGGAGATTAATCCAATTTGCATAGTCCCAGTTCATCTTGGTGAGATCAAGAACATGTTTATAGTTAGCGCTTGCTTCTGCAATGACAGACGAAGCACAACATTTAATTGTGGAAATCAGAGCAGTTTTAGTCATTCTGCAATCCCTTGCACACCACGGAGTAGGTAAGATAACAGAGAAGGACATGTTTAGATTTCCTTTGCACATAGTTTGTTCAGAGTACCATACAAGGAACTATGTCTCTCAGTAACTGGAATTTTACTTGTAGGACAAACAATGTAGGGCGTAAACATTCTTTTTTAATGTGTGAAAAAGTTTCAGGGTCGGTTTTCATGCCATTTCATTGTCCTTCCATGGAGCTGCACGAGTTTGTGTATAAGATTGATAGATTGCAATCATGTTCTCATCCATAGTAAGTTGAAGTGATCACTATCCCTTTCAGATAAAATCCTAGTATAAACTAAGTTATATCAGAATACTGCATCCAAGATGAAATAGTCTAATCTATTTGGTAAGAAATTAGGTTACTGGTTGAGGTGTTGAAGCCCTACTCAAGAAGAAACCACAATCATGTCAGGCTTAAGTCGCAAGCAGACCCCAGATTAATCTGGCTCAACTCTGGTAGCTTGGCACAGAGCAGTCAGGCTTAAAGTATTCAAGCAACACTTCAAGCTGTTATAAAGTGAAAACACAACACAAGAACATCTCACACCAATTTAGAAAAGTAGAGTAAATTTTAATGAATAAATCCATTGGAGGTTGTTCTATATGTCCACCCACAACATATAGGTCATTTTTCACAGGAGTGCATTGTTTTTTTTCTTTAAAAAACAAAATCACGTTTTGAGGTTTTGTTTTTGAAAATAAAATGTGTAACTTTTTCCATACAGCTCTGTCACGTTTGAGTTACAATACATTGGTAGGAACCACCTTGGCGATTGTTCCTGTTTGTGTTTGAAATGTCTTCCGGCATGACGGACATTTCCCATTTGAAAATTTGGCAGTTGGGATCTCAGATGGGGTAGTTTACACCTTTGCCCTGGCAGAGGACGGCCTGGTAGCCATATAATAAATCTAGCCCTTTACTGTCTTTAAAAACTAATTTAATAGTCATATGGTTCAAGGTTCCTTGGGGAGTGTTGGGCATACAGTATATCAGAATGTATATGGGAATAACATTTGAAGTTATATCTGATCCAATGAATCACATTATTTATAAGTTAGCCCATGTCTTCATTTGTATTGCCTTTGAGCTTTGTTACATTAATCATAAAAGAAAAAGGTTGCACACATATTTTTACCATAGCCATGAAATATATGTGAATAATTTCTAGCAAGAGTATCTGAATAACTCCATTGCCGTTCACCAGGACCCCCAGAAATGGGACTGACCTTCAAATCCGTGCTTACCCTAGGTGCTATTCTAGTGGCTGCCTGCATTTGGGCTCGGGGAGTCACACAAGGTAATAGACATGGTTTGACCAGTGGCTGATGGTTGTTTGGATGCTTACTAGGTACTGTGATTAGGGAGACTTTCATCATTGGGCCCTGCTGTGGTTTATGTATAATTTGATCCACTGATAATATACCTCTATCAAGAACAGTGAAACAGCAGCCATACATTTCCTGTCACTCAGCTGCTTAGTTAAGTAATCTAATCTAGATTTTCTGTTTGCCTCTTTGGTATCCTCTTGAGGTTATGTGAGTGTAAGCACCCTAGGTATCACTATCAAGGATTGTCAAGCGGGCAAATCAATTGCAGCATATGATTGAAGGTTCTTCGGGGTGTTGTTCCTTTATTTAAGATCTCCGGCACTTATTTTGGGCTGAGTGGCTGTTTGAGACAGGTGTGAAATGTGATTGGTTCAAAGTAACCTTTGGTGAACTCCAAATGGTAACCAGGGGATTGGGGGGACAATCAATTGATCACTAGTAAAATCTAGTGGTTTTTCAAGATCATTAGGGTGACTTAGGGGAATTATGGTAACCGAACACTTGGCCTCTCACCTGTGATTTGTTTATTATCTTTATTGAGGATGGATACAAGCTTCTCAATCAACTTGTCTATCACCTTGAGTGTACAATTCTGGGCTGCATGTACCCAGCTGTGTCCATATTTTCCCAACAGTATCTCCATACCAATTATTTGTAGAAAGTTTATTGTTGAGTTAGTTAAAACCATAAACAAAATAAGAATACAACAATACCATTTCTTAATAAACAAGGAGACATTAGTCAACATCACAAGAGTGGGCAGGATGTCCCAAAAACAATTTCTTAAAACAGAAGTTTTGGGTCACACCACGCATGACCATAAATCCTTATAGGCATACAGTCTGAGCTCTCGGTATTGTAACTTAACAAGGCAAATGACACAAACGTCTTTCTAAATGCCATCAATGCTATATATTTAACTGAGAGTAGTATACAGTGTGCAAAAAAAGGCCAATTCAATGTGCAAATATGCCAAGCATGCTCTGGCTTGGACTGCCAAGAGTATAAAGTGCTTTGTGCTGCCTAGAACATTTTTGGTTCTAATTAATGTTTGAACGAGTTGAAATGTATAAAACAGTTCCATTAAAATTATTTTACAATCAGTTGGACCCTTATCTAAAAAATTTTATCTTTAAGAACATCAAACTCTTGATTTTTGAGAGAGATTTGAGCAATCCCCTATAACCTGCTGTGTTTGTTTATTTGTTGAAGAAACTTTGTTGTCCTACCGAAAAGATCAATGACTGGCTATTCAGCAAAGCCATCACAGCGGGTTGGCATGATCTTATATGGAGTGACTGAAGAGCTGTAAGTTGTCTTCCATACTCCCACACAGCCGGCAAAGATTTTTCAGCCAAATTTGTTTCCATGATGGAACCTGATCTTTTGAGGAAAAAGCTCCCACACGAATGAAAAGAAGGAAATGCTGCATTGGTGGATAAATATCGTTTACGAGAAATGGCTGTGGCTCCCAGTTCATATACGATGATAGGACCATCCATCCATGTTTTTTCCTTGCTGTCGCAGCTTTGTCAAGTACCCATGCATACTGTTTGGCTGCTTTATTAATGATGTTTTTAAATGTGGGGAAGCTGATGTTTAAACCCCACACTTCGTTAAAATTGAGGACGGTTAGCGCTTGCTGGAGCACCATTGGACAGTTGTTTTTGGTTTTGGGCTGTTTCTTTAATTGCGACCAACAGAGTACTGATAAGGATCTTGAGTGTGCTTCTCTCATTCTCTAGCACAGTTTAATTATTGCTGCTGACCTAACCGCAGTTGGTGGAACATCCTGAATTCCAGTCGGACATGCGCCTGGGGGATGAATAGCGGGATTCAAAAAATAAGTTTAAACAAGGTGGATTGCTGTTGGTTCAAAACTTTGCGTCTTTACATTTTAGAAGTTCTGAGCCATAGGTGAGTGCTGGAAGGAATTTGGCAGCAATTACTTGCAAAAGGTATGCATTGAAAGGGCACTTTAATTTTGTTCATAGTGTGTTCAGTGTGTACCGTAATTTGTTTGCCTGGGCTCGTCTTTTTCTTAGATGTTCTTTAAATATAAATTTAGAGTCTATAACCACCCCTAGGTATTTAAATGAACCAACCGTCTCCAATCTACTCCATGCTGTGGACCGTTCTAGTTTTGAATTATGGCAGTTAGAGTTTGCAAAGAAGCATATCACTTTTAATCATAGTTCAATTTCAGTCCTAGCTCCTTAGTGTATTCAAACAAATGGGTTATCAAGCGCCTGAGGCCAATTTGAGTTTGGCTACATAGTACAATATCGTCCGCATACTGTAAGAATATGTCTGGGTGATTTGCTAGCTTGGGTGGATCGCTTTGGACTTCCGGCAGCCTGGTGTCTAAGTCTGCCATATAGATGTTGAATAGATTGGGCGTTAGGCCGCATCCTTGCTTTAGGTATCTGTGCGTAGATATCTTCCCTGTGGTTCTCTCGCCATTACCTAGCTTAACTCTGATCCATGTTTGTGAATATAAGTTGACTATGGCACGAAGTAACTTTGACAAGATGCCCCATTTTACCATCTTTGGCCATAAACACTCTCTTGGGACCATATTGAATGCAGCTTTTAAGTCCACAAAACAGGTGTACCGTTTAATGGACTTTTGTAGGGCTTTTTCTGCAAGGAGGCTGAATGCTAAGAGATTGGTTGTTGTACTTGTGCCTGGTCTGAAGCCGGTTTGTCTAATTGGAAGGACCTTACTGGAGGTAGCCCAGGTTTCAAGGTCAAAAAGAAGGTTTGAGGCATATAGTTTGGTTTCGACATCTATTAGTGCGATCAATCTGTAGTTTGACGCGTCCGATCTGCTGTCAGATTTAAAAATAGGATGTAGGATGCTGCCGCTCCATGATTCAGGTATGTTGTTTGTTAAAAATGCATGATTAAACAGTGGGTTAAGCTGCCTTGCCCAGAAAGGTTGGTCAATCTTGAATAGTGCATTCGGTAGGCCATTCAGGCCAGGGCCCCTTCTAAACTAAGTTGTTTTTAAACTTTCCCGACTTTGGTTTCGTTTAGCTAGGGTCCCTCATCCAAGTTTCCGAGAGGATCATATATCATTGGAGCTGAAGATTGATAGTGTTCCACCAGTGGAGCTTGTGCATCATTCATCTTCAGATGTCCTATCCAGTCTGTTTCAGAATTGTTTGCATTATGATGGCGAAAGGAGCCATTGGCTATAATATTTATTTATGCCCAAAACTCCTTGTTATTATTAATTTTGCTTATTTGCAAAAGTGTTATCCAGCAGTTTTTTTTATATAAAGTCTTTGCGGACCAGACTGAGTTTTTGTATTGATGCCTGAGACTATTAATTTGTTGATTCGTGCTTGCATTGTTTTTTGAAGCGTTTTTCCAGAGTGATCTAATCTCCTTATGTAACTGCCTTTTTTTTCTATAAAATCGAGTTTGAAAACCAAGATGTATCTTTCCTAATTCTATTTGGGTGTTGGGAGTAATTTGGGGAAAAATTTGTTATGAGAGTCGTTATCATAAGTTCCCAATTCTGACACGATATTTAGGAGTTGGCGTCAAATTTTGCTGTAATCAATGTTTTATGAAATTCATTATTTTAGATGTATCTTTTCCCTTCCATATTAGCCTTTCAAGATTGAATGCACTAGAAAATCCCATGAGGTCATTGCTTGGTGGGGCTCTTAGGGTTAATGAGGAGCTTCATGAGTTGAGAAAAGTGGTCGCTCTTTAATCTTAATGTGAGTTAATAATTAACAATTATTTGGAACAACTCGATGTCAGTCACCTAGGGTATAATCTAAGATGATATTTGATATTTTGAAACTTTTTTTGACACTGCTGGTTGATCTTGAAGAAAGCTGCCATTTAAAGTGAACATACCTTTGGTTGACAGGGCAGTGATACATATTTTGCCTAGACGGTCTGTTCTGCGATGGTTAGTGATCAGTAGGGGAATCTTTTTTTTGGCTGGTTAATGCAGTTGTGTCCCCTGAATTTTACCTGTTTGCAATAGGTACATGTTGAAATCACCTGACAGTATGATTGCAGCTTGTGGAAAGGTTAATTGTCATGAATTTAATAATGCTTTTAAAGTCTCTATTTTTTCTGATTTATTCTTCCGTGCTGGATGGATGTACAAATTGCAGATAAAAATTGGATCTTCATGAATTTTGTTTATTATTTCTTTGTTTGGGTCTTGTGACAGTCAGATTTTGACACATTGAACCCATGCTTGGCCTAAGTCGATTTGTTCTTGTTGCCACCGTAAGTCACATGCGATAAAGATTGATAGCCCCCCTGAGGCTCTTACAGATTTTTTTGTCTTGCTTGCTTGTTGATACTACTGCCCGTGATTGGCATTTCAGACACAGCCCAGGTTTCCAACAACAGTATATCAAAATCCTGAAGAAAGGTGTTGAAATCAATCTCCCCCATCTTACTACTAAGACCATTGATGATCCACTAACAGAGTTTTAAGTGACTTCTACCTGGGTCCGTGTATTGACGTACTCATGCATTTCTCTTATTGATTGCAGCACCCCCGGCTGATGGTATAGGAACTTGTTTTGTGTGACTGTCGGCTCAAGATGCAGTGGGATGGAGGATACATTGCTTTGGCAAACTATCCAGGATATATTCCACTTAGCCTATGGCCCCACGTAGTACCCTACTGGTCGCAGTGTTGTTTTTTTGATGTTGCGCAAAGGAGGCCTGGGTACCACTCTGTTTCTGTGGTTTTTATTTCTATTCGCCATTTCTGAAAGTAATCCCTGTGGTGCCATACTTCCGAGGAAATCGTTGGATTGCCTCAGGTGAGCACCATAATTTCTTTTCCCATTGCATCAATGTCTGGTTTGAATTTTATACTTTCAATATGTTGGGTGTTAAGGTGCTTTAGAGAGTCAATCGTGCTAGCAGGTTTTAATATGGCACTTTGATTTAATAGGTCATGGCGTCCTCTAGATCTATAATGGGGGATCATTTTTAAGGTTAGTGGATCATTGCTGCTTTGTATATCGGGCAGTGTAAAGAGATTTGATTTTGTGGCATTGGCGGCCGAAAAAGGAGCTTGCTGGTCTTCTGTATTTGTCTGACTCCCTCCCAACATCTTGGACGATCTGAACTGGGCTGTCTGGTTGAGTGGCTCTTGGAGTTTTCGATGTCGTGTCACCTCTTGTGTAAGTTTGTGTGGACTGGAAAATAAAATTATTGTTGGCTGCCCGGACCAATAGTTGTTAACTGAGTTGCCACACATTGTTTGGGCTGTATGTGTTAAATTTACAACACATGGCAATTGATGATTGTCTGGGTAGCAATTGTCATGTAAGGTTTTTGATACTGATGAGTCTATTAGGTTTACATGCTGCACAGTTGGTATTTCAACTTTGGGCATGATTTGTTGGGAGGGTATTTTGTCTATAATTCTAAGGCCCTTATTTTCATAATCAACGGGTGAGTTGGGGCTAGCAGAGAATTGGATGTCAGACCCCTGCTTACCTAATGATTCCATTCACATTCCAGTGGTGTCTTGTTTTTGAAGTGCTATATTCTGAAGTATCTGGACCTTTTCTTGTTGCTTTATCAATTCATTGTTCCTTGATTTCCTCAACCGTTTGCGCTCCCTTTTCATTCCAATTTTAGATATTTTTTGGGGAGCCTCCAGTTTTCTATCTCGCACTGTGGGTGAAGAACCTCCACATTGTTGATTAGCTGGTATTATTGTGGAATGGGCGTCATCAGTAGGTTGGTGAGGTTTGTCCATATGGCCTTAAGTGACATCACCTTTGATCTCACTTGACAGTATCCTCATTGTGGGGGAATTAGACAATGTACTCTGGCTTGTAATGGTACTGATTATAGCGGTCATGCTGCGGGATTTTACTTCTGTTAGAATGTCCGTCAAGATGGTTGGAAGGGATTTTAGGTACTCTATAGTACTTGTGCATTTACTCAAGTGACATGCAGTGCTAGGATCTTTTTGCACCCGCTCAATTAGTGAGTTTAGGAATTGGAGTTTCCTCTTAGTTCCAGACACATGGGTGGCCAAGACGTGCAGTAGATCAACTTGAAGTGAAAGGTAAGTGCGGCTAAAATGGTCTCCATAGTTTAAGGAATCGGGTCCATAAGGGTGCTAAGAGTGGTAGACTGCCTTTAAAGTGCTTGATATCGTTATTTGGTTCAAAAATATCGCTTAGGTGGCTCTGATAGACCTCTGGAGGCACCTTTTCCGGACGACTCCTTTGTCAGGGAAGGCTTCTGGACCCCAACTAGATCTTTATTGGTTGAAGTAAAATGTCATCACAGGTGTATCCGGAGTTCATTATGGATGTTGGTGGCACTTTCACTTCTTTGGGCGCTTCTTGAGTTGGTTCAAGTGGATTAAAAATAGTCCCTGCAACTTAATTGAGGATCCTATTGGTTTTTCTGGAGTCCCACTATCTTGGCTGTCTTGTCTGTCCATAACTCTACTTCCACCAGCTTTATTCTCTGTGAAAAAGTGCCACAATGTCTTCCCAAATTGCTGTTGGGTTTCCCATACATGCACCTGCTGTTTCACACTTAGCTGTTGACTAATGGTGTTAGAGTTGTTGTGATTGTCTTTAGGCAGCGAGGCAATCTGTAAGGCCGATGTGTGACATGTTGCAGAGTCTTTGGTTTGGGACCTGGAGAAATTAGGAAATCGGTGATTTTCACCTTCCTTTTTTTGGTGCTGAAGGTGTTGTTTAAGCTTCGAGAATGGGGGGGATGGGTGAATCTCATCGGTGAGAAGCTCTACACCCCTCTTGTTCTTCCTCAGTCGCATTTTTTCTCTGGTTTCCTCTTGTCTGGTCGTGCCTGATCTCATGGTTGTGATACAACACTGTACAAGGCAGCGCGAGGATGGTAGGGTGGTGAAAGTACTTTAGATAATGGTCCTTGTTGATCAGGGGAGCCCGGGTTCTGGGGACTCCGCAGGTTACACTAAATGGTGCAGGAAACGCAAGGAGTGAGATTGAGTTGCAAGAGGGTGAGGGGAGAGCAAAGGGTCAGCCAGGCTAGCTGTAGTCGAAAGATGGAGAGGTAGGGGTAGCAAGGCTCCCTGGCAGCGCCTCTGGGGCAGCGCTGCTCTTACCGTTTTGTGATGAAAAGGGTGCAGGATTAGTACACACCAGGTTGGAGCCGGGTTGGAGCTGCTGTTGAGTACTGGCTTAGCTCAAGGCGCTCCTTAATGTCCTCAATATCGCCTTCCTGGGCTTTCATGAGTTGCACTGTGAGAGGGTCTCACCGAGTGGACATCAAGCTGCCTCCGCGGAAAGCTTGGGGCTTCACTCTCTGCAGGAGCCGAGTACAGCTCCTGCACTCGCAGGTATTGACACTATCAAAATCCCTTGAATAGCCTGGCAGAATGAAAAGGCAGAGTCCTGCCTCTCTCATTAAGCCTGGAGCCCGGTGCAAAGCTGCTGCAGGGCGCTGCTCCTCGCACCTTGCTGCGTGTCGCGCAATTACTTCACTCCACACTAGTTGAAGAGTAAAAGGCCATTTATTAGGACATGGTTAGCAAAGACTCCCAACATTTATTTTCATAAATAATCCAACTTCATAACTTTAATCCACAATAAACTCCATCCCCCTCATCCATTCTCCATCCGTTTCTCCATTCTCACTCCTCCCATTCCTGCTGTAAAGTTCCCATACACCCCTTCTCACCTTCACACCCTCTTAAGCATCCTCTCTTGCCTTTCTTCGGCTGCACCTTGCATCCTGCGCTCCGCCCTCCTTCACCTGGGTATCTCCCCCGAGGAGTGGCTCTGCCCGTCCGAAAAATCACAACCCCTCCAAAGATCCTCAAACCTGGAGCCGCATAACCTTTCCTAAACTGGCACTCATAACTCTCACCCCCTCGCCCTGTAACTGTAGGGTGGGTGGGTGGATCAATTTAATCTCTCCTAATGACCCTCCCTAACCCGGTGGTGCGAGGTGCTAAGGAAGAGGCCGGAACCTCTCCAACAGCACCTTTTATGTGCACCACCGGCCCGCCCCAACCCCACCTCATGACCTCCCACCCTCCCCCATGTTTGCGCGAATATCCCCGGGGGAATACTAGTCTGCCACCATGCTTACCCCGGGACCCGACATCGTGCAATAACTTCACTCCACACTAGTTGAAGCGTAAAAGGCCATTTATTAGAACATGGTTACCAAAGACTCCCAACGTTTATTAATATAAACAATCCAACTTCATAACTTTAATCAACAATAAACCTCATCCCCCTCATCCATTCTCCATTCGTTTCTCTATTCTCACTCCTCCCATTCCTCATGTAAAGTTCCCATACATCCCTTCTCACTTTCTCATCATCTTAAGCATCCTCTCTTGCCTTTCTTTGGCTGCACCCTGCGCTCTGCCCTCCTTCACCTGGTACCTTCCCAGGTAGCCCCCGGAGGGCGGTTATCTGCCCCACACCGTCTGGTGCACCTTTTGGACCTTACACTTCCCTTCGACACTAGATGGACTCATTCCATAGCTTACTGATGGTATCCCTCATCTTCATCATGTAGAATGCATTCCTCATCCTCAAAAGGTGCACTCCATCGTCCCTGAATAGGAGCGGCTCTTCCAGCCTCAAACCCCCATGAGCAATCAACTTAATGTTCCTGGGTAAGCAAAAAACCCTCATTGCCCTGTTCAGCTTTATCCTTGCCTTATCAATAGCTGCATGATTGGCAGCTCCTCTCCAAACTCTCCTTGGCACCAGTTCAGTCCATACTATACATGTGCCCGCAATGTTTCTTTTCATAACCTCCAATTCCTTTTGTATGTCCTGCAGCAACTCCAGGCCTGAAAGCCGCACCAAGTCGTTCTCTCCCAGGTGGATAACCAGCATATCTGGGCAGCCCCTCTGAGACACCATCTTTGTTAACCAAAGGAACAGTGCACCCCAACGCATTCCCCCTTTACCCCACCAGCTGTAAAGTAAATGTAAATGTAAAGGTGTCTTGTATAGCGCGGTTTGCACTCCAAGGAGCATCTTGGCGCTTTAGACGGCAGAAACAGGGGAGCAACCTGGCTGGTGCAGAGGGGAACTGTCTAGTTAGATTAGGGACTTACACATGGTGCTGGATAGATTATCTCCATGGCTGCTAAGGGTTTTCCCCCCCGGTGCTGGGATCCCAGATTTTCCATTGTTCATGACGAGCTGAGCTCGTCATGAGTGCAGCTCCGCTGTGCCTCATGACGAGCTGAGCTCGTCATGAGCATGGAAGGAGTTAAATATCCAGGTTTTTAGGGCCTTTCTGAAGTCCGTTTCTTTTCCTATTTGGCGAAGGGGAGGGGGAAGGAAATTCCAGGCCTTGGACCCCAGAACTGCCAGGGCCTTTCCTCCTCTAGTTTTCAGTCTGAATTTGGGAATGGTCAGGAGAATGGCGTTTTGAGATCTCAGATTGGGCAGGGGGGAGTAGTGTTTGAACATGCTCTGGATGTAACTGGGTCCTTTCCCATGGAATACCCTAAAAGTAATTAGAGGACCTTAAAAAGGACCCGTTTCTGGATCGGCAGCCAATGTAGTATGTCCATTGCTGCTGTGGCTGAGGTTCTTCTGTTCCAGCCCAACACCAGTCTTGCCGCTGCATGTTATACCATTTGCAGTTTATGGCAGATTGTTTTGTTTGTCCCTGCGTATAGGCTGTTGCAGTAGTCTAGGCGAGATGTTATAAGTGCTACTGCCGCCATTTTTCGTGCCCGGAGTGGTATAAGGTCGAAGAATTTATTTTCTGAGTCCTTTTATGAGGCCGAAGCATGTTCCGGCCACTACCGCTGCTTGATGCTTGAAAGTCAGAGAGGAATCAAATCTGATCCCTAGATTCCGGGCTGACGAAATGGTGTTTGGGGGGACGTTAGCGTCCTCCGGCCACCATAGGGAGGGGTTAAACAGATTCTCTTTTCCAAATGGCACGATCTCTGTTTTCTCTGTATTGCATTTAAGGTGGTTTGCGTTCATCTATTGGAAAGTGGCTGTGAGGCAGTTCTTGAGCTTCCTTTCAGCTTCTCCAGTGTCGTTCTCCATCACCAGGATGAGCTGCGTATCATCCGCATATGATATGCTGTCAATGTCAAAGGATGATATGAGTGCAATCAGGGGGGCCAAATATACATTGAAGAGTGTCAGGCTCAGGCACGAACCCTGAGGCACTCCCAGGGTGAGCTGTTTTTCTTCAGACCTAAACTGGCCTAGGGTGACCACTTGTCGCCTGTTGGCTAAAAAGTTTTTTAGCCATTCCAGTACGTTCCCAGCTATCCCTGTGCGGCTAGTCGGTCCACCAAGATGGTATGTGAGACCTTATCAAACGCCGCGGACAGGTCTAGAAGAACCAGGTCCGCCTTTTTTCCTTGGTCAATTGCAGCCCTTAATGTTTCAGAGGTAAATATCAGGGCTGATTCAGTTGAGTGCTGGGACCTAAAACCTGCTTGGTTGGGGTGCCATGTGTTGTTTGCCTCCAGGAAGGCTGTGAGCTGCATGTTCACAAATTTTTCCGTTGGCTTACAGAGAGCTGGAAGCAGGGAGATGGGTCGCAGATTGGTCAAGGTGGTTGGGTCTGTTAGTTGTTTTTTCTGCAGGGGATTCACTGCTGCAAGTTTCCATTCCTCAGGTACTAGGCCAAGGTTAAGTGAGGAGTTGATGATGTTATTTATAATGGGGTTGGCAATGTCCACCATTGTGTGGAGGACATATAGGGGGCAGGGATCAAATGGAGACCCTGATTTAATCTTTAAGGTTTCTGCCCTGGAGTCCTCTAAGCTGACCGGAGAGAAGGTGAGCAGGGGGGCAGTGGTGTTTGTGGCAACTACATTTTCTGATTCCTTGTGGGTCGGTGGGTGGGGGGAAGTCTTTTGTAAGATTTTGAATTTTTTCTTCGAAGAAGTTGGCTATTGTATTGCATAAATTCTGGGAGGGAGGAATCTCTTTTTGCATGGATTTAGGGTTAGTGAAGGTGCTGATTATTTTAAAGATTTCCTTTTGCCTGTTTTTGCTATTGATTATGGCTTCGGTATTGTAGTCTTTTTTTGCGGTTTTTATCTGCCCATGGTAGTGTCGACGTGCAGCTTTATAGTTGTTCTGGTCTGTTTCTTCATAGTTAGTGCGCCATTTCCGTTCTAGTGCCCTAATTTTCCTTTGTTCTTCTTTTAGAGCCAGTGTGAACCAAGGGGCTGAGGGTTTCTCTCTGGCGCCTAGTTTCGTGCGGGGGCTCCATGAGTTTAGTGTATTTATCCAATCTCTGAGGGTTTGGCTGTCCTTAGTGGGGTCTCCTGTAGGGGTGGGTTTAGTTTCTGCTGCTCTGGTTAAAAACCTCTCTTGTCTTATCAGGGTTTTCCAATTAGGTTTGACCTGGGGGGGGGGGTCTAGATGTATTATCTGGGTTTATTGACGTTTTACCGGTCATTACTAGAAGGTCGAAGGGAATAAAGCTGTGATCTGTCCATGTTAATATTTGGGGTGTTTTGACAGTGAGTGTCCCTAAGTTTGAGCAAATGCAGTCGAGGATATGCCCCGCTTTATGTGTGGGATTGGTTGTGGTCTGGGTTAGGCCTAGGACATTCATAGTGTTCCTAAAACATATAGCTGCCGGGTCTGTAGGGGAGTTTAGATGTAAGTTCACGTCGCCAAGGCACATGAAGTTGGCAGAATTAAGGGCCAGGTTGCTGATAGCTGTCCCAATGCTTTCCAGGAAATCAGTGTGTTTGCCTGGTGGTCGGTATATCAGCGTGCCTGTGAATGTAAAAGAGTTGTGCCCTTTTATGGCGAAGCCCATATTTTCTGCTCCTTTAAGGTCTGGGATTACAAATGTTTGGCAATTTAGTGTCTCACGGTAGGCAATAGCTATGCCACCCCCCTTTGGATTACTCTGTCCTCCCTAAAGATGAGGTATCCCGATGGGAGAGTGTTCGTAACGTCCGGGTTGCTAATAGGCGATAACCATGTCTTTGTCATAAAAAGACAATCCAGATCCCTTTCTGTTATGAGGTCATAGATGTCCAGGGCATGTTTGCCCATTGACCTGACATTTATGAGGCCGCATCTTAATACTTTTGTCTGCCTATTTGTTTGGGGATTAATGTAAGGACCAAAGGTTTCCCTACAATTTTTGCAGCTCTATGGTCCTACCCACTGTGACATGGTCAGTGGGTGTATGCACCTAATTAGGTCGGAGTTCATTCCACATAGGAAGTCCCTTGTGTATTTTATGCTTGGACCAGGGGGTATGGCCCTGGGCCCGGTCGTGGCGCGGACGGGTGCAGACGGGCTTACCTTTGGCGCACCTTCGGCGTGCCGCCGGTGCGCCCGCTGCGCTCGTCCGCTGCGCTCGTCCGCTGCGCTGACTGGAGGACATTGTAAAATATAGTCTCCGTATGACCTGTGATGCGTGTTTAGCGGAAGTCTAGTCACTTCCGGGGTGTGTGTGGTAGGATGCCGACCTCCCTCCACAACAATCCGGCCTAGCGTCGGTGGTGGACCGGGGAGGCGGCAATGAGGTAATTAAGAGTGTTTCAAATGCCCCACAATTTCCTAGCACTAAGGTTTCTGGTCAAGTTTTTTTTTTAAATCAACTTTCCACTCTGTTAAGAGCGGCCGATTTAGCAGCACAATTCTTAGTAGTGAGGGTTACAATTGCAAGTTTTAAAACAACTTTAGTACACAAATCCTAGCAATGAGGGTTACAATTAAAAAGTTTTCCAAGTCAACTTTACACTAAGTTTCTGATCGGCACAATTACCAGCGCACCAGCGAGTCTGTGGTCTGCTCCTGCGCTAATTCATTCAGTGCAGTTGAATGGTCTCTCACCAGTGTGGACTTTTTGATGTTGCTTTAGCGCTCCATCTATACTACTATTATAAAGAGAGAACTTGCACCTTTTGGCCAGGTAAACTCGGGAACCACAGCGCCAATCTACACACCCGATACATCTATGAACATGTCAGGGGGTGTAGATGGGCATAGGCTATATACATTTTTTAAAAAAAGGAAATTAAAAAAATTAAGTTTGTAAACAAAGTAGTCCCTTGAAAGTAGCGCCGGCCGGGACCTAGCGCTGCCCGCTACACGACGTGCGTGATGACGAAGGAGGAGGGTGGTGCAGTGACGAGCGGCTGTGCAGTGAGGAGCTGCGGCACAGGTAAGGGAAGGGAAAGTGAGACTGTGTGATGCAGGGGGAGGCAAGAAGGAGGCAGCAGTAAATGAAAATGTCGGAGCGCGAGTGAGTCGGGGCGAGAGTGAGTCGGGTCGGGAGGGGGGAGCGAGTGAGTCGGGGCGGGAGGGAGTCGGTGCGGGAGGGGGTCGGGGCGGGAGCGGGTGTACTGCCCCCAGCCCCTTTCTGCCACAGGCAACGCTGGGGCGGGCTGCTAGTTTCTTATAAATGCTTTGTCACATTCTGTGCATTCATAGGGTTTCTCTCCGGTGCAGACTTTCTGATGATGCATTAGACTTGACTTTCTAATACATGTCTTGTCACATTCAGCGCAGTTGAATGGTCTCTCTCCAGTGTGGACTTTCTGATGTTCCCTTAGTGCTCCATTTGTTATAAATGCTTTGTCACATTCTGTACATTGATATGGTTTCTCCTGAGTGTGGATTTTTGTATGTCGTGTTAGGTGTCCATTTAAAAAAAATGCTTTGTGACATTCTGTACATTGATATGGTTTCCCCCCAGGGTGGATTTTCTGATGTTTCATTGGCTTTCCATTGGTAAAAAATGCCTTATCACATTCTGTATGTTCATTTGGTTTCCCCGCAGTGTGGACTTTCTGATGTTGCGTTAGGTGTTGATTGGGAATAAATGCCTTATCATATTCTGTACATATAAATATTTTCTCATCTATGTGGACACTCTGGTGCTGCATTAGATCTTTCTTTGCAAAAAACGCCTTTCCACAGGCAGTCCATCAATATGGGTTTTCTTCAGTAAGACGTTTCTGATGTGTCACTTGCCCTTTCTCTGCCAAATAAATGTGTTGTAACATTCTAGATATTCATATGGTTTCTCTCCCGTTTGTTCTTTCTAACACCAGGTTAGCTTTTCCTTCGGAATGAGCACCTCCTCAGACTTTCTTCAGTATGTCAGTGTGTTATGTCTTCTAAAATATCAGCCGATGCCTAAGGGCCAAGTACAGACCTTATTGGGCAGTGTGGGTTTTCTGTTGTAGAAAAAGACTTTGCCGAAGTGTAAGCCTTCAAGGGGAGAGCTTTTGAGGTATACTGTTTTTACATCACTTCCTAAACAAAAGTTGTTTCATGCCTTTACCTTTTTCGTTTATCACTGCACTTATTTCACTTGCAGGCCAAGTCCAACAGACATCCAACAGGAGAGCAACAGCTCATCCAGAAACCGGAACATGATATGTCACTATCAACATGAATATGGGACAGAATCATTTCTGGTCCGAACCTCAGCCTGGGTCTGGTTCAGCACTCACTGGTGCTCGTGAAATCTCATCAACCCAAACAGTGATGACGCTGAGCTCACTTCATTGTGGCTGCTCCTCAGTCCCAAGTTTCGTCCGTACAGTTGCTGATATGAATACTTGGCTGCCCAGTGCACAAATGAGTGACCCACGATCCAGTTGACTGTCTTGGTCCCCTCACGCACCCTAGGCATAATGAAAGACATGTTACAGTGGAAACAAACTTCATATCAGAAGCCATCCCCCTTTGCCCACAACAAACACCCCTCCCCAACTTCTCTATTTCCTCACATACTGCTCAAAACAGCATGACCGTCAACACCCAATCCGGTAAATCTAAACCCAGGACCACCCCAGACGTGCCGATGAGGTTGCCGCCCCCATTATTATTATTATTATTATTATTATGTTTCTTATATAGCGCCAGAATGGACCCCCGAAGGGGTATCTCCGCGCTTGCCTTGGGAACCCGTCCTGGTTTTTCCCTGTGAGATAGCCCCTACAGGGCATCCCCAAGGTGAAAGCCAGGCATTCCGCCGCGGGGGGCCGTTGTGGAGATTAAGCAAGCTTAATGCCCAGAGTTGCAGAGTGTGAACCCATGATTAGGTCAGGCACCGAAGCGAGAATTATCGAGTACATGGACATTTGAGCTCAAGACCCTGCCGCGTCGGGAATTGAACCCTGGTCCCGGGTCTGACCTCTGCTTCAGGGTCTGCCTGCTCTAACCGGTGAGCCACACTTCTCCACTCCACTCCATTCTGAGGGAGTGTTTTCCATAATTAGCCCGCTCCCTCCCCACCTGCCTTAGTGTTTTGCGTAACACTTCCAACAGATGTCACTCTTTCCCCGGATGCATGACAGAACAGCTCTGCACCTTCCCGGAGACTTTGTGATGCATACCCTTGCCACTCTGGGAACACATCGCTGGATCAACTCTCCTGCAACCATACCGATCTCCCCCTCCCCAGCTGATCCGTCTTTGACTGCTTCAACCAGATCCCCAGATGCCCATGAGCTAAAGTCATCTGACCACTTAACAACCCAGCCCGCCGTGGGGAGCCCAGCAGTTCCACACCCTGAACGTTCCGAAAACATCCAGCCCATGCACAACCTGAATAAACACGCCTCAAGGGCATCATAACAGCAAACCGATAACACACCCGACATTTCCCTCAGCAATTCAAAAGAGATGACTCCCCACACTGCCCCCCTCCTGACTCTCACTCCCTCCCCAACCCTTCAACGCTCCGTTCAGCAATTCATCCTTCTCAAGATCAAAACCCCAGGAATAATTTACTATAGAAGGATATCCCCCAACTGCCCAGCTATGTTCATCTGAAAGTCCCCTGTCAATACACCGCAGCACAAAATTCAGGACTCCCTGCTCCTCCTCCCGACGGGTGATATTCCATGACGCCATGCCGAGGCCCAAAGATGCTCCGAACTCAGACCAGGCCAGCCCTGGATCCCCAAAGCCACCAACAACGGAAAGAACCCAAGAAAGGCAACGCTCCGACACTGGGTCAACCAATGCACCTGCCATTTCTCCGCACACCAATGCCTATCCCAAAACAGACCAAAACCCGATCAGAAAATATCTGCACTTGCCAGACTGTATTCTCCTCCACAAAATTCAGCGAAACACCCTTTGAAGTCCTCCAAGAACATCTGCCAGACCCCCAAACCCGCCCTGACCCCCATGGAGATCCTGACCCGTGATGGGCCAAAACTGCACCTGACATGGCCATTCCAAGCCGTCTACAAAAGGCCCTCCCGGCTCTTACCACCATGTACCTGAAAGCAACTGATCCATCACCCTCAATGCAATCTTCCTCTCCCCCATCACTTCCACCTGCATGTCAGCTACTTTGTCCTGGGGGAGATATGCCACCCACTGTAAAGAGTCCAGTTCAATGCCGATGAATGTCAGTGTGCAGCTGGGCCCAGCTGTCTTCCCAGGTACCAGTGGGACTCTGAGAGTCTATGCAAAGTTCTGAATTAGCATCAGCTCCTTTCCACAGTCCCCTGAGTCTCCCTTGTCCACGAACAAGAAATCATCAAGGTAGTATGATACCTCCCCGTGACCCCTCTCCTTGACGAACACCCATTGTAGAAATGTACTGAACATCTCAAAGAGCGCACAGGATATGGCACACCCCACAGGCAATAACTTGTCCACATATATGGCCCATCAAACTGCATCTCCACCAGCAGGATGAATGGGTAACAGGCGGAAAACAGACCTGACATCGCACTTGGCCATCTCTGCTCACCCCCTGGACTCACCAGTCGGATCGCATCGTCCACTGACGCATGCCGTACCCTTCAGTCCTCTACCGTAATGAAATTGTTGACTGCCTCCCCCTCCGGCCAGGACAGATGATGTATCATTCGAAATTCCCCCGGGTCATTTTTAGGCACCACCTAGGTGACACTATCAAGTCTTCACATGGTCAGTCCGTGAACGGACCCGCCATCCTCCCTTCCGCCACTTCCTTTCTCAGTTTCCCAAGGCTTGTCGGGATTGATGTAAATAGAACAAAAGAAAGCACCCTGCCTAGGGATATAACGGCCCTAGCTAGAGGATCCAAACAATATATAAGGGGTGATTAGCCTAGGAGCTGACACTGCACAAAACAAAAACAAGGTCAATCCAAGTAAGCTCAAGAGAAAATATTGGAAATATATATATTTTTATTTCTTTTAAATATATTTTTTGAGTTGAGGTAGCAAAAATGTACAAAAGTAGATTGTATTTTAGATTCACGTGATACTTTTAGAGCATAAAAAAACATACACTGGTGGGGGGAGAGAAAGAGAAGGGGAAATTCATGCTATATTAAGACCTACCCAGTAACAACCACACTTCAAACATACTCTCATACTCACTTATTTAAATTTTTACTCTACCTACTATTCTAACATTCAACTTTCATTCTTCCATTCATTCTTCTAGTCCTGGCGTGTGCAACACATAGATGGTCAGTATGTTGCATAGATCAGGATGTTATTCCAGGCAGATGACATTAATACGGGTCCTGATGTAAATAGGACAAAGTGCCGTATTCCTGGAAACACAAGCCGACGCGCGTTTCGGTGACTTTTTTTTTATTTTCAGATTTTACACTTGTCTCCCTCCCAGTATACAACTCCCAGCCCTGACGAAGGTGTGGCCTCATTGGCCTGTCACCGAAACGCGCGTCGGCTTGTGTTTCCAGGAATACGGCACTTTGTCCTATTTACATCAGGACCCGTATTAATGTCATCTGCCTGGAATAACATCCTGATCTATGCAACATACTGACCATCTATGTGTTGCACACGCCAGGAATAGAAGAATGAATGGAAGAATGAAAGTTGAATGTTAGAATAGTAGGTAGAGTAAAAATTTAAATAAGTGAGTATGAGAGTATGTTTGAAGTGTGGTTGTTACTGGGTAGGTCTTAATATAGCATGAATTTCCCCTTCTCTTTCTCTCCCCCCACCAGTGTATGTTTTTTTATGCTCTAAAAGTATCACGTGAATCTAAAATACAATCTACTTTTGTACATTTTTGCTACCTCAACTCAAAAAATATATTTAAAAGAAATAAAAATATATATATTTCCAATATTTTCTCTTGAGCTTACTTGGATTGACCTTGTGTTTGTTTTGTGCAGTGTCAGCTCCTAGGCTAATCACCCCTTATATATTGTTTGGATCCTCTAGCTAGGGCCTTTATATCCCTAGGCAGGGGGCTTTCTTTTGTTCTATTTACAGTTGTCTCCCCCTATGGCCTGCCTATATCCTTAAAAAACCCATTGGGGAACCCCCTTCTTTTGTTCATTATCGGGATTGATGCTCACCTGCGCCCGGAACTCGTCATAGCTAAGCCATGCGGAGCCCCCGAAATGCATCTAAACTTTTCAGATTATATCCATATATTTTAACAACGCTGTCACCCAGTCCAAGTATTTCTCGCAGTATATACTGGCGAGAATCAAAAATGCAGAGGTCCTATTTTCCTTTGTGATGAGCCCCCTTGGCCGTCTTGTCAGTTCCCATTCCCCCTCCTTGGAACCCTGTTTAGACTGTAGCTCCCTGTTTAACAGTTTAAACACATCTATGTATTCATGTCCCCAATTCCTGGTCTGTGTCTTATTAGAGAAATTTGAACCTAATGGTATCGCCAAACCGATGTAAGGCAGCTTCTTACGGTGTTTATCCCCAGTTGTGTCCTCTTTGTTATCCGTCCCTTCCTGTATGTCCGTCTGGACCTCTGTCCCCACCGTCTTGTCCGTCTGGACAACGGCCACCACCAATTGCATCCCTGTCTGTCTGGCCTGTGGTACAGTCACCGGCTCCACCCTGAGGCCACTTCCAACACTTTCCCATCCCCCCCACCCACCGACCAGCAGGATTTACCCTTCAGGCCCATTGGGCCATCCCCCAGGCTGACCACCACTCCCCGTACCTGAGGGTCCTCCTTGCGTACCGTTGCTGAGGACCCAACCGCTGGTCTTTTTCTGTGGCTGTGCTTCCTCTCTGGTCGAGGACTTCCCCTGTAAAACATCAATGGTCTTGGTTGCCCCTGTGCCCCCCGAGGAGCTTCCATCCCTTTCGTCCTCATACTGCAGCTCCCTGTCTTCCCACTCATCGCTCTCATTCTGATAGTCCAACGCTAACTCATCCTCCAGCACCACATTCTCACTCACTCGCTCCTGCACTTTTTTCTGCCGCTCCCGCACCTCACAGTCATTCTTCTTCACACCCTTTCCCCCACTGCCTGCTTTGCGCGCTCCCTCGGTGGCAGGCTTGCCGCCAAGGACCCCCTGCTGCTTCTGACCGACGTTATGAGGCCGTATTGCACCCCGCCGGCACTACCCTCCTCTTCAGACTTCTCTCAACGGGTGGAACTCCCCACACCAGGCTGCTCCAACCTGGAGGGTCCCGAGCACCACCTGGCCTAACCGCCGCGCAGGCTGTCCCTGACCCTACCCCTGGCTGCAGTTCGGCAGGGACCCACTTCCACTGACCCCCTAACTCGCCTTGACCCTGAGCCTGTCCCAGGGAGCCCCCCACAGCTCCCCAGTGGCCTTATCCCCATCTACCTGGTCCCCCAGGCCCGCCTGGTCCCTGGCCTCACACCTGGACGCCCACCTGTCTTCAGTCTCCTGGATCAGCCGCTGTTGGTCCCAAATTCTCTCTTCCACGGATAATCCAGCCCAACAAGGTGAAGTTGGTGGTAGCTCCTCCCAGAACCCAGCCCCACTGGCAGCACAACCCCCAGAACCCTGTTCACTAAAGTCCAGACCCGCCGAGGGGTCTGCACTCTGGGGCCCTGCCTTTTTTGCCTTCTTAACAGCCGGGCCCGGTTGGGTGGCTACTTCCCCCCCACCTTCCCTGATATAGGCCTGGCAGACAGGTCTAGTGGCATATCACCCTCAATCTGAGCCCCCACCCCAGTTACAGCCAAGCTGTCTGCCCACAAACATGGTACAGGGTTACAAAGCCTGTTCGCCTCACGTTGGGTCCCGCCCCCTCCCTCTCACCTGCTTCATCATGTTCCCGAAACCTCACGGTCAGGCTCTGCCGCCTGGCAAAGCGTTTCTGCTTGGAGCCCTTCTTCGCTGCCATGGGGTCCTCCCCGCACGCCAAGATCGCTGCAGCCACACCCGCGGAGTCTGTACGCGCTGGCCGGACCATGCCGACTCATGCTTCGATCATGACGCTGGGATGGAGGAGATCCTCCCGACCCGCTTGGCCGATGACGCTCAGTGCTTTGCGCACTGCGTCATTGTCGGAAATCGCCATGGCTACGCCCGCTTGAGAGGGGGCAGTGAATGGGCCTAATGGTCTCCCACTGCTCACCGACCCTACCCCCCACTGCCCGCTACCCGGATAACTAAACAGAAGGCCAAGTACCACAAAGGCAAAATTCTCCTGACTCAGGCCGAACCATCCATTTAATCCCTCCTAATGACCCTCCCTAACCCGGTTGTGTGAGGTGCCATGGAAGAGGCCAGAACCTCTCCCACAGCTCCTTTTATGCGCACCACCGACCCGATCCTAACCCCACCCCATGACCTTCCACCCTCCACCATGTCCTCCTGTTTGCACGAATATCCCCGGGGGAGGACTAGTCTGCGACCATGCTTCCCCCGGGGCCCGACATTGCAAGCACTGAGCACCGGCTCGAGGTGGCTCACAAATGCAGCAAAGTAAAGTGGCAAAATGGCTGTCCTCAGGTACGTGGGCCCAGCTCCCCCACCTTGACTCGAGGTGGGGTCCTGGCTCAGGGGCCAAGACAAACCGAAGAGCCGAAAACCAGAGCCAAAGCGGGCAGCAGTGCCACTGCCTTGAAGAGGGAAGAGCAGAGAATGGCTTGCAAGCTTCCTGCTGCCTGGACACCATGACAACCGAGTTACAAACTGATTGGCCCCTGCAGAAATGCAAACACAAGAAACCATTTTTTAGCAAAAACATCAAAGAGAAGCAATCCTAAAACCAAACCAAGAATAAACATGCCTCTCCGCACTTTAAATATATGCTAGGTCACCATGAAGGCCACCGTATCTAGCAGACACATATTCTCTGACCAGTGCAACCTGAGATTACCTTAAAGTAATCTCTGATGTTATGAAAATCCTGAAGTCTGGCTCGCCTACGGATCCTTGTCCAGCAAAGGTCTTATCTTCACTAGCAGATGTGATTAATCCCTGTGTGAATACTATTCTGAATATGACTCTACGGGAGGGGCTGATGCCACACAGGGGGAAGCATGCAAACATACTTCCAGCATTGAAGAAACCTGCAGCTAATCCTGAGGTAGCATGTAATTATAGACCTATCTCGCTTCTGCCTTTCTTTTCGAAGGTTCTAGAAAAATTTGTGGAGACCAATGACTTGTTGCACTCTAGCCAGTTTGGTTTTCGAGCCAACTTTAGTACCAAGACGGTTTTATTGGAAGTTGCAGAAGCTCTCAAAGCTGCATTGGATAGAGGTGGCAGCGCCGTTTTGGTGCTGCTGGACATCTCTGCAGTTTTCAACACCGTGCCCCACACCAGACTACTGGAAAGACTCAGTGACAGCGGTATTGGAGGCACGGTGTTGAGTTGGTATGCATCTTTTTTGGGTAACCGCTCTCAAAACATCTGGGCTCCTCCCTTCTCAGCTGTAGTTCCCCCTCTGAATGTGGGGGTGCCTCAGGGCTCTATTCTGAGCCCAACACTTTTTAATTTGAACATGGCCCCCTTGGCCTCTCTCGCTGAGAGTTTAGCTGCAAAAATAGTGTCATACGCTGATGACACTCATCTGTTGAGAAGAGAGCTGAGTTTGATGGCAACTTAATTAACACTTGTCTTACTAAAGTCTTCTCTTGGTTAAGTCGCAATCATTTAAAAGGTAACCCTGAGAAGTCCGAGATTATCTTTTTTGGACCTCAGCCACCGGATATCTGGCAGGAATGGTGGCCCCAGGATATGTCCCCCCCCGTGTCGGCTGTCTCTACAGTGAAAAATCTGGGAGTCAAGATGGATTCCACCCTTTCCATGAAAGCCCAAGTACACTCAGTGGCCGGGGTATGGTTTGGGTTGTTGAAAATGTTGCGAAATTTCCTCCCATTGCTTTTTATCCCACACAGGAAGACAGTGGTTCAGGTGTTGATAATGTCCAGATTGGACTTTGTTAATTCCTTGTATTTCGGCCTGCCTGAATATCTTTTGAGCCGACTACAAGTGATCCAGAATTCAGCTGCCAGGGTCCTTTTTCTGTTGGGTTCTAGAACACAGACCTACCAGCTTCTGTCTTCCCTTCATTGGCTTCCAGTCTGGAAGAGAATTCAGTTTAAAGCATTGGTCTTGGTTTTTAAAGTCTTTCATAAGTTTGGTGCTGCTTATCTTAGGGAAAGATTTCAGCCTTATCTTCCTCAGCGCTCCCTGAGATCCTCATCTCAACTCTTGATTGCTACTCCCAGGGTGTTTTGGGCCCAATAGGGGGTAGATCTTTTCACGCAGCTGCCTCACGGTTATGGAACAGCCTTCCTTTCGCGATCAGACAGAGTCCTGACCTTTTTACTTTTAGGAAAGGGCTTAAAACGTGGATCGTTGAACTTTGAGTTGTTAGCAGTCTTTGGTTGTGTTTGTGTTACTTGACATTTGAATGTTTTTAGTGCCGGGACACTCCAGGGAGTAGCTGTGCACTTTATAAATATGTGTTAACATAACATAACATCACATGCACAGCATGGATATCAACAGTCTAGGCACCATGAACTCCAAGACCAGACAACAAACAAGCCTTCACCTGCAGTGCATATAGATGTATGATCAGAAGCAACGATCTGGAAATCCATCCTGCCACAAATTCATCAGGGCTTTTTCATTTTTGGAAGGTACTCTTCAAATAATATCTTGCCTGCAAGTAACTATGGAAGTTGCACCTACTCACAGATGTTTTGTTAAAAAATGACACAATGCTCATAAATATATGTGGTTTACACTACATACTTATATTCCACACATGCTCTGGGACTTGATTGCCAGTTTTGTGCTATTTAAGTGTACTTTCATGTACACATACATTAATTCACCTTTATAATTCTCTTTCATGATGATGCACCTCTTCAGAATAGCTATACTAAATATCTAATCAGAAACTCTGTGCCACTGATCTTGATAACAAATCCTTTGTCAGAAAATTTCTCATCCAACTACCGGTGAATATCCAATTGGAGTTTCTGCTCCTATCATGTCCAACTCAATGCAATTCAATGCCATAGGCTTGCACCCCTTCATTTATTTTAGATTTCTTCCATTGTAGAACTGATGAAAAACACTGCAGGGCTCCATATTGGTAGTCCCTGGGGTGTCCCCAACAGTGCCCCACAAACAACCTCCTTTGCCAATGAATATGGCACCAGAACACATGTGTACACATGTGTACAGTGATACCTTGTCAGAACTGAAATACAAATGTCAAGTATGGCATCCAATATTCTGTATAAGGGGCATGTGTCAGTAGCGTGCTCAGAGCAGAGACAAGAAGGCAGGCTGGAAATGACAATAAGAGCTATTTATAACCCCTGCTGGCGTGGAAATACTTTTTAAAATTAAGACAGTTCAACCTGTGACTTACAAAGGTGGTCTCTAACCCGCACCTTGCTCTTCCTCAGGTCGACTAGTTTTTTGCAAGCATATTAGAAGGAAGCATAAGTCAACATCATCTCAATGAACACAATTTTTTATATTCAGTCAAAAATGAGAGTTTTTAATAGTTCTAAAACCTTTATTTGTCATTAAAGTTTAGTATTTTGTTTTTGGTATCATTATCCGAAATTAGATAATTCTGTTTACAGAAATATCAAGAAAAATAATTGGTTAAAGACAAGCAATGGCATTCCAGCACGTTCCATTTAGGAAATTATTAACTAAGGGCTAGATGTAGGTAATTGTAAATTACCGATTAGAAAATACCGAATTTTACCGATTCGGAATTTTCGAATCGGTAATTGCTATGTACATAAAAAATCGGTAAAAATTACTGAATCATTAAGATTCGGTAATTACCGAATTAGTATTTACTGATTCAGTAATTGCCATTCATTCCTATGGGCCTTGAGGCCCATAGGAATGAATGTCAGTTACCGAATCGAAATAGGGAAAGAGTCAAGGGTGGCAGGGTGTCACGTTGACACCCTGTTGCACCCCTGATTAGTGCTTGTGTGCACATGTGGCACATTAGGGCATGTATGTCTGCCACAGGGCACAGTTGAAAATGCATTGATTTGCATTTGCAAAGGTATTCCTTATTTACCACCAACTAATGGTTGGTGGTAAATAACGAATCCTTAAAGCACATGAGCACTGTTTAAAGTGCTTCCTACATGTCATTTACCGATTCGGTAAATACCGAATCGGTAAATGATGATTCAGTAAAATTTACTGAATCTGTAAATTGCCCCCCTACATCACAAAAGCCTAGTAACGGCCTATTTCGGTCGTTACCGACCGGTAATACCCTTCCTACACCTGGCCCTAAGTCCCTATTCTACTCTATCGAATTCTAACCTACCGAAACCCTTAAAGAAACATTTTAGAGAAGAGAGACAAATTTCAGGAGCATTGAAACAGAATCAGATTTTTGTTGAACTCCTCTTGAAAAATAGTTCTGGAAACTTGCCTGAGCCTCGAAATATCTGTCAGCTGTAGCTCACAGCAAAAAGGATAAAGGATGGTCACAGAACAAATAGCCTGGACCAGTCTATGCAGCACAACGCTCTCAGTGGGTGCTCTAAGAGAAGGTGATGAAAGAACTCTGTCTCGAATCTAACTAGGAACACGTATATTAAACACACAAACATATGCATTCCTCCACACTGGTGTTCGGATCGTCCGATGGTCTGCTGCTTCTCTCTTAATTCCCACAGTAAACGTATGAAGTTTGCAAGGTATTATCTAGAGAACGTCTTCTTAGTTGCTAACATTCATATGCGTTCCCACGAGAAACCCTGCAGTCTAAATGACTTAGCTATTTAGAACTCCACTTCGTGACAATGATCTATTCTAAAGCAGACGCATTCTAGTTGTAACCCTTATAGAAAATCATAAACTTCACATTCTCCTGCATACACCATTGTTTTAATATATTGTTTAGTATTCATTATTGTGGATATGTGGTAGCTAAAGTTTTACTAAATACAACAAGAATATATTTTAAAGTCAACATATTCTACAAAGATTACATGTTTAATTAAGTCAAATGTAAATTAGTTATTAATAACAGAACCGTGCAGCATATGCTAAAGACATTTATTTATTTAAGAAAGAGGTTAAATAGAAAGACAAGACAAAAGTAGGAAACAATAAAAGAGGCCTAGGCTGGTTGAACAATGTAATTACGATAGAGATGTGTGCTTATTACATAAAACATGCTACCTGTTAATTTGCATGTGTGAGAAGACACGTTTTCTATTATGTCATTCCTTAGGCATTCTCATGTTAATATTTGCACACTTTAAGGTACTTATTTCAAGCTACAATTTCCTGCTTTATCCCCCTCGCAGACATTTACAGTAGCTACTGAACAGGGGCCGTCCTTAAACTTATGTGTGGAACTTCCATCTTTTAAAACAAACTATGTGGCCTATTCACAAAGGCATCTCAGAGCACATAAAGTGATACTCCCTGTAGTACTCTTACATGCATTGTTACATGGGTTTCTGAATTAGTCTCAGAACATCGACAATGGGAATACAATGAGAATATTCCAGGAGCATTGATAATCAATCAATAAGGGGTTTATATAGCGCTCTACTCACCCATGAGGGCCTCAAGGTGCTGTGGGGAGAAGCAGGGGGACGGGGGGGCAGCGGCCTAGGGTCAGTCAAAGAGTCAGGTCTTGAGGTCTCTCCTGAATGTGTGCAGGGTCTTGGAGCGTTTGATGTTCACATGGAGCTCGTTCCAGGTTTTTGCTGCAATATAGGAGAAAGCTCTCCCGCCGGTTTTGTTACTGTGGATGCGGGGGACCTCTGCCAGGTGAGATTGGCGGAGAGGAGGTTCCTCTTGGGTACGTGGAAGGATAATTTCTTGTTGAAGTATTTGTGTCTGACGTTGTTGAGGGATTTGTAGGTGTGGGTGAGGAGTTTGAAGGCGATTCTCTTTTTGACGTGGAGCCAGTGGAGGCCTCGTAGGTGTTGGGTCATGTGCTTGTGGCGTGGTGTCTCGAGGATGAGTCTGGCTGCGGCGTTCTGGATGGTTTGGAGCATGTGTAGAAGAGTTTTGTTGATTCCGGCGTAGAGTGCCTTTCTGTAGTCCAGTGTGCTGGTTATGAGTGTGTGGGTGACGGTCCTTCTGCAGTCGGGGGGATCCATTAGAGGGTCTTACGGAGTATGCAAAGGCAGTTGAAGCTAGTGGAGGTGACAGCGTTGATCTGGCGGTTCATGGAGAGGGAGAACTCAAGGATGATGCTGAGGTTTTGGGTGTGGTCTGTAGGGGTGGGTAGGCTCCAGAGGGCGGAATGCCACCAGGTGTTGTTCCAGGCGGAGGAGCAGGGTCCGAGGATGAGGATCTTGGTTTTCTATGAGTTTAGCTTCGGGCAGCTGTCCTTCTTCCAGGATGCCACGTTCTTCATTCCTTTCTGGAAACAGAGTCTGGTGTCTTGGGGATTCTTTGTGAGCGAGAGGATGAGCTGAGTGTCGTCCGCATAGGATACGATGCAGAGCCCAAGCTGTCTGACGAGGATGGCGAAGGGGGCCATGTAGATGTTGAAGATCGTGGGCCTGAGTGATGATCCCTGGCGTACTCCGTAACTGATTTCCTTGGGTTTGGAGAGGAAGGGAGGGAGTCGGATCCTCTGGGGGAGGAAGGATGTCGCATTTCACGCAGGGAATAGAAGGCATATAACAGTGTGAATGGGGAATGAACGTAATGCACTACATCTCCCAGAAACCTGAGAAGTAGGCGTTTTCCTTTTTTCTCCTCTTTTCTTGTTCTACATAAGCACCTCTTTGTTAAACATCAGATGCTTGTCACCTGATATCGGAGTTCATGTTTTGTCTGAATCCCTGTACTTTCAAGCTGCTACATGAGTAGCCGTTGCTAAACACTGCTGTTTGTCTTCCCCTCGTTGTGAGAGCATTTCTGTGCCACGGGTGTCTGTTCAAGAGAGCACACTGCTGCGCTAATCATCGCTGGGAAAACTGTGCTCAGATGTGAATGGGCAATTACGAAGGAAAACTGTTTCCCTTCCTGTCTACCACGAATACCTTCTAGTCAGCGACGAGACGCTCTGAAAGCTTAAAGAGAACCCTTACTTTGGCTGGGTCCTTTGAGCGCGTGGAAACGCGACACAATTCTCCTTCACGCTGGTAGTGCGTACTATGACAAAATCTACGTTCCGGGGGCTTACCATACAAAAAGCCTCATACCTTGTGAGAGCGCATGAAGGCGCCGCTCATATTGTAACATCCTTCACGCATGGAGCGCGTTCTAAGTGAGGAATAGCACGTATGAGTGCTAAGAGGGAAGAATACACCAGAGCTCTTCTCTTAAGTAAACAGAGACGTTGAGAGGCTCGGATTGCTGTTTTTTAATTGCATTTTTGGATTCTTGGCATGCCACTACAAGCAGCATACCAAGGAGTGCCTTTGGAGTAGTTACAGACAAGTATATGTAATCAACGAGAGAGAAAGGGTAGGTGAGCCACTCTTATACCCCTTAGGAAGACTACAATCAAACAACAGAAGAGTGACTGAAGCAAAATTAGCAGAAAAAGAGGGGGGTAAAAATAATCAGTTACCACCACCTAAAAGTAGCAAGAAGAAGAACAAAAAGTGGCCTTTATATTTCCATGTTTAGGACACTTTGGTTCAAACTAACACAA
The DNA here is from genome assembly GCF_964263255.1 of Lissotriton vulgaris. Taxonomy (NCBI): domain Eukaryota; kingdom Metazoa; phylum Chordata; class Amphibia; order Caudata; family Salamandridae; genus Lissotriton; species Lissotriton vulgaris. Next base: position 95,451 of record NW_028246344.1, read on the forward strand.
CCATTTGCATGTCCGATCTTCACTTTTTTAATGGAGTTAGAACTTTCCCTACATTAAATAAATATTTTTCTGATTTGAGGGATAGTCCACACTCCTTAATCACTTCACACTGTTGGGTACTATCGCAGGAACTTACAACAAGAACCCAATGAAGACAACTGGCTACCAGCTTTCAGTTGATGCCTAAGGGTTCTTTTTTTCTTCACTATGTCTGCTAAGCTCACTTTTTGTTCTTCTTTTTGCTACTTTTAGGTGGTGGTAACTGATTATTTTTACCCCCCCTCTTTTTCTGCTAATTTTGCTTCAGTCACTCTTCTGTTGTTTGATTGTAGTTACAGACAAGGTCAACATTTTCCAGTGATCCATCTGGTTGCAGATAAGTCTTAGTATATTGCTTTTACTGTGACATCAACAGTCTTGGTGATTCTGAGATTTCTGATCCCTGACTCTAGTGATACAGAACTTGTTTCTTTTCTTTTCTTTTCTTTATTTTTACATTTTGTGCCTTTTTCTATGAGGAAACATGTGGTAGCTTAAAATGTAAGTGATTAAACTCACATAACCATATTGTTATACTCTAGAGTGAGTGTGGAATATATATATGACATATTGTATCTCTCCTACAGGAATCAAGGGCTATATAGGAGTGAGGTCCACGCAACTCCCAACCCAGTCTCCATTGATCATTCAAGCAGCTGCAACTTTCCTTTTTCGTTTTTCTCCTTTTTCCCCTTCCCTTGTTGTGGTACAGTCTGTTGAGTTCACTAGTTCTCGCAGGTGGTTCCATTTAAGGGGAAAAGGAGAAATAGCATTGTTCATCGCTCCCGCTGTATCCGGCTGATGAGGTTAGTGGTAACCTATATTTCTGACGTGACAAGCCCACAGGTTATTACAGCCTGAGTGATGGACACTAACACTGTTCATACATCAGTGTTGGAAACATTGACGGCATTTCGAATGGAAGTGGATGCTTTTCGATGGGAAAGCTTGCAATTAAGGAATGAGATGTGTACTATATGGAGGGAAGTAGCAGGTCTGTCTTGCGGTAGTCCTACGGGTACACGGGGGGCTTCGTACATAAGAAATTGGACTCTGCCACCTCCCGCATCCCATGACACGGCAAAGGCCAAGGAAGGGGGAACAGGTACTTCCACCATCCAAGTGATTCAACCCCTCCAATTGTCTCTTGCCCCACCGAAAGGTTTTTTTTGGGATCCTAAAAAATTTGGCATCTTTTTGGGGCAGTGTAAGCTGCCCTTTATGTGCAAACCTGCTGTGTTTCCGGATAATCAAGCAAAAACTGCCTTTGTCATGTCTTACTTGGGAGGGAATGCTGCTAGTTGGTCCTTCCCGTAAATAGAGAGGAACGAACCCATGTTGCCTAACTTCCCTACATTTTGTGATGAAATGCGCAAGCTCTTTGAAAGAAAGGCCCATCTACTTTCCTTAGACAGGGAACTCATAACACTTAAGCAGAGTTCACAAGACCTCCTAACATACATAACCACATTCAACAGATTAGTCATAGAAACTGAGTGGCCTACGGAAAAAAAGAACTTCCCTATTTTATCAAGGTCTAAGAGGTGAATTAAAGGACGCTTTGGCCCAAGTAGTTCATGTGCCAGCTACCTGTGACGAACTGATAGACCTGACAGTACAGTTAGACCATCGTCTTCAGGAAAGGAAGGGTGATAAACTGCGTCTTGACACCAGGTACCTATTTTCTAGACCAAGAGCTGCAACAGAAGAGCGTCCTCAGTCCTCCGAAGGAGCAGAACCCATATTAGTACATGCTCTATTGGATTCCGGGGCTACAGGAAATGTTATCGATCAGAGTTATGCACATGAACTAGGCATACCCTGCATAAGAAAGCAAAAGACAGAACCAGTTAAGGCAGTGGATGGCACTGCCTTGACGTCAGGGCCAGTGTGTTACCATACACACTGAATACCCATGCAAGGTGGATTAACACATTATGAGACCATATGTGATATCGCCCCATGGGTCGCGAGACCCTTACTCACCCCGCCACGACTATCACCCCTCCGAGGCTCTCCGTATCCAGGCACACAATCGGAATCCACCACAAAAGCGTCCGTGACGACAGGAACCCTGCCCCTCTCTCTGTTACAGGATCCAATCCGGAGCGACGACGGACTGGAAGGACTTCCCCTTGACCCCGGAAGTCCCGCCTCCCTGCCGACGGCCGGACACAGAAAAGACGGACGACGAGAGGTGGAAAGCGTCGGAGTATCGTGGCAGGAGATTTTGGCTGGAGCTGTGAAAGAAGGAGAAGACGGGAGTGGAGACATCGAGGAGTGGTCCGAAGACTGGTGGAGTCCCACGGAGGTGGCTGAAGAGCGGCCGTAACTCGGAGGAGAGTTACGGCGGAGCGCGTGAGTACCAGCTACCTTTAAAGCACGCTAGGTGCTCTGTGTAAATAGTACGCCCCCCCTTGTATAAATACTCCCGCTATCCTAGGCATGTCACTTGTAGCTCTTGGACACCTTGTATATATATATATAGCACTTGACACTGTATAAACATCACACCCCCCCCGAACCTTCCTGTACACCTCTTGTACTTTACCTTCCCTTATCCGTCCCGCCCCTTCCTCACGATCGTGTCTATTCCTCTCACTCCTGGTTAACGGTGACGGTATCCGACCTCTAGTCCCAGTGAGACTAACGGCTCCTCTCTCTCTTATTGCCCTCCGAGGTGCCTTCCCGACCATCTCGAGACGTCTACACCCAAGACCAGGAAAACCACTGGACCCCCCACAACATCAGGAGGAGAAAGGAAAAGGCTACACATCCCCTGTTTTCTGACATACCTTGGTTTTTCTCTCTGGTTATCAAACCGCTCAGTGTGTAATAAAAAACTACTATTGCCCACTATATCCGGCCTCCTCGCCTGCTTTTCCAGTCCGCCGACCGCCCACAATCACATCTGGTGTCAGAAGTGGGATTTCCTGGAGGCATGGAGGCCGTGATGAAGAGGATGGTGGAATCCCAAGAACAACTGGGGAAATTAATGGAGCGGTTTCTGAAGACCGCTGAGGACGACCGTGGCCAACTCCACGATGTATTGAAAGGACAGGGGGACACTCACGAGCAAGCTATGGGGAAATTGACCGATGTCCTGGGTCATCAGAGACCCATGACCTCCCTGCCTTCCGTGGTTCTCCAGAAATATGTGCAGAGGGATGACCCGGACTTCTATTTTACAAATTTCGAGCAGCTAGCACAGGCCGCCTCGTGGCCTATTGACCGTGTGGGTCATTACCTGGGCCCCTTGTTGACCGGCGATTTACAGATCGCGTATCAACAGGCCAACATACAGGGCAACTATGCGGATATCAAGAAGTGTATCCTTGAACGGCTGGGCATCGATGACGAAACATACCGTGTAAGGTTACGCCAAGCAAAAGAAGGGCCCCAAGAAACCCCCAGAACCCTTTCGTTCAGGATCAAAGACTTAACCAATCGGTGGCTGAGACCCGATGCATCCACCAAGGAGGACATCCTCGAGAAGATATATTTGGAACAATTTCTGACGTCTTTGCATCCAGGCACTCAAAGATGGGTGCGCCAGCAGGCCCGTCTTACCCTAGACGCGGCAGTGGAAATTGCAAGCGCCTACAGCTGCGCCCAGGAGGTACAGTGAGGCAAAGAGGAACACCCACATAAACCACACCCCTCCACAGGCATCCGGCCTCACCGTCCACCTGTACCGAGAAGACCGGAGCCGACCCCTCTGTTTCCCACCCCTGTTTTGCAACGACCTATCAACCCCGGACCTCAATGTTACAGCTGTGGGGGTTTTGGTCACATCGCTCGGGTGTGCCCTCACAAAGAAGAGCCGATGGAGGTAGGCCTTGCCCGGAACTATGTATGCTCAATTCCCGGGGCAACACCACCCCCATTCCGTTGTCCGGTGAACTTTGACGGACAAACCCTCATGGCCCTGATGGACACTGGGTGTCGACAGAGCGTCCTTAGACCTCAGGACTTGAATGTTAGTCCTTCGTCCAGTATGGTCGCCATTCAATGTGTCCGTGGCGATACGAAGAAATACCCAACCACCCAAGTACATGTCCAGCATCTCAAGGATCCCCGAACCACCCTCACCGTAGGACTCATACCCACTCTTCCTGAGCAAGCCATATTGGGGAGCGACTATCCCGGTTTACCGGGACTTCTACAGGACACCACAGAGTCCCTGACCCAATGGTGGGAAGAAGCGCCCTTTCCTCAGGGGCTGTCCTCCCCTGTGTTGGAGCACAAACCCCATAAAACTAAAACACAAAAGAAGAAGGAAAAGAGAGAACACACCTGTGTGTTCCCCGTGATCCCGGACGAACACCCTTGGCAGACCGACCGAGAATTCAGGGCAGCACAGCAGGAAGATCCTGTTCTACAGGAGGCGTGGGAAAGGGCGTTAGACAACGAGGATCCCCTTACCATAGGTCCCTACTTCTTCAAGAAAAATGGGTTATTGTACCGCAAGGGAGGGACCCAGCAAAAACCCCAGCTTCTGGTCCCTGGTCCCTTTCGAGAGAAAGTCCTGTTCCTTGCCCATAGCCACCTCCTGGGGGGGCATTTTGGCGATGAAAAGACCAGCCAAACGATCTTAGACAAGTTTTACTGGCCTGGGATAAACCAACACATCAAGACGTATTGTAGAGAGTGCCTTGTGTGTCAGAAACATAGCAGATATTGACCCCCTAGGGTACCCCTACAGCCCCTTCCTGTTATCGATGTCCCATTCAGCAGAGTAGGGATGGACATTATAGGGCCCCTGTTACCCTCACGCAGCGGTTGTCGCTACGCCCTGGTTATAGTGGACTACACCACACGCTTCCCTGAAGCCCTACCTTTGCGACAGCCCACTACCCAGAACATCACCAAAGCCCTCATCTATGTATTCACTAGGGTGGGGTTTCCCCGGGAAATTCTGACTGATCAGGGTACTCCTTTTGTTTCAGCTCAGATGAAACAGGTATGCTCCCAACTAGGGATTAAACAGATTAGAACCTCGGCGTACCATCCACAAACAGATGGGTTAGTCAAGAGATACAACGCCACGCTGAAACAGACCCTTAAAAAACTGCTGGAGTTTAGAAGCCAAAAGGTGGGAGGATATGCTACCCCTTGCCTTATTCGCAATCCGTTGTACGACACAGAGCAGCACTGGTTATTCACCCTATGAGCTACTGTATGGCCGACCCCCTCGTACCCTGTTAGACATGGCCCAAGAAGCCTGGGAAGCCGAACCAGACCGTACTCGTCCCCTCCCCGAATACATGGACAACCTAAAGACCCACCTATCCGTAATAAGGGACATTGTTCGACAAAATCTAGAGCATTCACAAAACAAACAGAAAGGGCAATACGATAAAGGCACGAAACCACAAGCCTTTTCCATAGGTGATCTGGTACTGCTAATGTTGCCATCCTCTGACCAAAAGTTCCTGGGGCAGTGGCAATGCCCTTATACCATCCTTTGTCAGGTGACCCCTGTCACATACGAATTGGACCTGGATCCCGCACGTGGTACCACACAAATATATCACGTGAATCATCTAAAGAAATGGGACGGCCCTCGTCCTGTCCTGTCCGGCTCCTTTGCTCCTGCTCCCCTCTCCTTTTCCCCCTGTATAGATCCTGAACTAACCCCACAACAGCGTCATGACCTTGAAAAGGTCCTCTACCCATTGCGACAGGTATTCTCGTCTTCACCCGATCATACCACCATCACAGAACACGCCATACAAACAGTACCTGGGAAGGTGGTCCGACAAAGACCTTATAGGGTCCCCGAAGCCCGCAGGGCGGTTATACAGAGGGAAACAGAACAAATGTTAAAGATGGGTATAATAGAACCCTCGGTGAGCGATTGGAACTCCCCGATTGTCCTCGTACCCAAACCTGACGGGTCTGTCAGGTTCTGTATTGACTTCCGCGAAGTCAACAAGATTTCCTCCTTTGACACCTATCCGTTGCCTCGTGTCGATGAGATGGTCGAACGCATAGGGAAGGCCCAGTACATCTCCACGCTAGACCTCTGTAAGGGGTATTGGCAGATACCCCTCAGAGCAGAGGATAGAAAAAAGACGGCGTTTTCCACCTCTGAAGGATTATACCAATTCCTAGTCCTCCTTTTCGGCCTTCATTGTGCCCCCGCTACATTCCAGCGGGCCATGAACCACATCCTAATACCCCACACTCTGTATGCAGGCGCTTATCTGGATGATATCGTCATTTACAGTGATAACTGGACACAACACCTGGAACACCTCCACAAGGTCATCACTTCCCTGGGGTCCTATGGGTTCACGATAAACCGCGCCAAAACCACCCTAGCGGCCCAAACAGTTAAGTATCTAGGATACCTCCTGGGTGAAGGACTAATTCGGCCCCAGAAAAGCAAAACCGAAGCTATCCAATCCCTCCCGTTTCCCCAGACCAGAAGAGATCTTCGTGCATTTCTGGGCCTCTTAGGCTATTACAGGCGATTCGTACCAAACTTTTCACAAAGGGCAGCCCCACTCACTGACCTATTAAAAAAATCCACTAAAACCGAAACAATCCTTAGAAATCCAACGCCATTGTTATGGCAGGTTTTTTCCGATTTAAAAAGTGCCCTGACATCCAGTCCCGTATTAGTGAGTCCTGATTACTCACAACCATTCCTACTCCAGACGGACTCTTCAGAACAGGGACTTGGGGCGGTGCTGTCGCAAAAAGACCCCCATCGAAATGAGAAACCCATTCTCTACCTCAGCAGGAAATTATTCCCGCGAGAAAAGAACTATGCCGGGGTGGAAAAAGAAGCCCTCGCCATCAAATGGGCTGTGGAGATCCTCCGATACTATTTGGAGGGTAGAAACTTTACCATCTATACTGACCACGCTCCCCTAGAGTGGATGGCTCGGAACAAAGGCCACAACGATCGAGTCCTCCGCTGGTTTCTGTCACTCCAACCCTATCACTTCACAACCGTACATCGAAAAGGTGTGGACCAGGGTAACGCAGACTATCTCTCTCGCTACCCCATGTCCCCACCGGGTTCAAGAAAGACAGCTAGGGGAAGGGAATGTGATATCGCCCCATGGGTCGCAAGACCCTTACTCACCCCGCCACGACTATCACCCCTCCGAGGCTCTCCGTATCCAGGCACACAATCGGAATCCACCACAAAAGCGTCCGTGACGACAGGAACCCTGCCCCTCTCTCTGTTACAGGATCCAAGCCGGAGCGACGACGGACCGGAAGGACTTCCCCTTGACCTCGGAAGTCCCGCCTCCCTGCCGTTGGCCGGACACAGAAAAGACGGAAGACGAGAGGTGGAAAGCGTCGGAGTATCGTGGCAGGAGATTTCGGCTGGAGCTATGATAGAAGGAGAAGACGGGAGTGGAGACATCGAGGAGTGGTCCGAAGACTGGTGGAGTCCCACGGAGGTGGCTGAAGAGCGGTCGTAACTCGGAGGAGAGTTACGGCGGAGCGCGTGAGTACCAGCTACCTTTAAAGCACGCTAGGTGCTCTGTGTAAATTGTACGCCCCCCCCCTTGTATAAATACTCCCGCTATCCTAGGCACTTCACTTGTAGCTCTTGGACACCATGTATATATATATAGCACTTGACACTGTATAAACATCACACCCCCCCAAACCTTCCTGTACACCTCTTGTACTTTACCTTCCCTTATCCGTCCCGCCCCTTCCTCACGATCATTTCTATTCCTCTCACTCCTGGTTAACGGTGATGGTATCCGACTTCTAGTCTTAGTGAGACTAACGGCTCCTCTCTCTCTTATTGCCCTCCGAGGTGCCTTCCCGACCATCTCGAGACGTCTACACCCAAGACCAGGAAAACCACTGGACCCCCACAACATCAGGAGGAGAAAGGAAAAGGCTACACATCCAGTGTTTTATGACATACCTTGGTTTTTCTCTCTGGTTATCAAACCGCTCAGTGTGTAATAAAAAACTACTATTGCCCACTATATCCGGCCTCCTCGCCTGCTTTTCCAGTCCGCCGACCGCCCACGATCACACCATACAATTTGATCTCATCGATGCCTCAAACTTTAAACTCATTCTATTAATGCCATGGCTTGCTCTTCATGACCCTCTAGTACAGTGGGTAGCCCGCACTATAAACTCGAATACCTTGTTTTGTGCAGAACATTGCACACAAGAAGGAAACCCATGGCCTTCTCAAACGGGAAACCCTGCGGCTCTGTTAGCATCTGGTTGCAGTACGCAGAGCGTGTGCCTTATCTCCTCTTTACCTGAAGAGTACTCGGAGTACAAGGAGGTGTTCAATGAACAAGAAGCGAGCAAGCTGCTTTCCCATCGGGAATATATTTGCGTGATAGATCTGGAGCCTGGTGCTTGCATACCCTGCAAACGGATATACGCACTCACAGAGGCAGAAACAACTTATCTGCAAACGTAGCTGAAGAAGCTGTTGTCTTCTGGGTTTATTCACCCTTTTTCGTCCCCTGCATCTTCACCACTTTTCTTCATACGGAAGCGTGAAGCGATTATAGGGCATCCAATAGAGTGACCAAAAAGAATAGGTATCCTCTGCCCTGGTTTCCTCTTTTTCTGGATCAACTAAAAGGAGCCACCATCTTCACCAAACTGGACCTCAGAGGAGCATACCATCTGGTGTGAGTGCAGCAGGGAGACAAATGGAAAACGGCCTTTCGCACCAAATTTGGGTTGTATGAATATCAGATCATGCCCTTTGGCCTTTGTAATGCCCCCGCTGCATTCCAATACTTCATGGATGAAGTATTGAGGGGACTGCTGGATGTCTTCTGCATTGTCTATGTTGACGATATTTTAATATACTCCGTATCGTTAGAGGAGCATATGCATCATGTGGCAGCGGTATTGGAGCGTCTGCAGAATCAAACTCTTTCTGCCAAGCTCGGAAAATGTATTTTTCACACCACCGAAGTTGAATTCTTGGGACATGTCATCGGACCCGGTGGTCTCTGTATGGAAAAAAAGAAAACGGATGTCATTGTTCGCTGGGAATCACCCTCCAGTGTCAAGAGCCTTCAGAGCTTCCTGGGCTCTTCCAATTTTTACGGAAGTTTTATCAAGGAATTTTCTAAAATCATACAAACCATGACACACCTTCTACGCAAAGGAACCCCATTCCAGTGGACCGATGCAGCCGAAAAAGCTTTCCAAACGTTAAAAAGGTGCTTTACTAGTGCCCCAGTCTTGAGGCATCCTGATCCCAGTCAATTCTTTGTGGTAGAAATGGATGCTTCCTTGTACGCGATAGGAGGAATACTTTCTCAGAGACATCCAGAGACGGGACAGCTTCATACAGTCACCTTCTTCTCAAAGAAACTGTCTCCCTGCGAGATAAATTACAGCATCACTGACAAAGAGTTGTTGGCTATCAAGAGAGCATGCGAGGAATGGAGACACCATTTGATGGGGGCTAGACATACGGTGGAGATATACACCGACCATCGGAACTTGCTATTTTTAAAGAGTGCAAGAGCCCTAACTCCGCGCCAACTCCGCTGGTCATTGTTCTTTGCGGACTTTGACTTTATCATCAAATACCGGCCAGGACCACAGAATGTTAAGGGTGATGCACTTTCAAGCCCTGTGCCAATTCCAGAAGCCAGCATGGCGTCGGCCGATGAGCCTCCCATTATACTTCAGAAGGCTTAGTTTCAAACCGAAATCATGGCTGTGACAACGTCGGAAACATTCCTAGAAGACGTACAAGAGCAATATAATGATTTAGATGAGCAAGAGTGGGTGGACAAAGACCCACTACATTGATCTAAAGTAAATAATTTACTGTTTTATGACAAGAAGCTGTATGTCCCACAAGGGCCATTACAACAACGAGTTTTGCAATGGACTCATGATTCCCCTCTGGGTGGTCACCTAGGGCAACAAAAAACACTGCAGAATCTGTCTAGGTATTTCTGGTGGGAGACCTTGAAGAAAGATATGGAAAAGTATATCATGCAGTGTTCTGTTAGTGCCCAAGCTAAGGCGCGTCACCAACCACCCAGTGGATTACTTCGACCGATACCCATGCCCCCGGCACCTTGGCATACTGTCTCCATGGACTTTATTGTGGAGATGTCCCCTAGTTTGGGATATAACACCATTCTTGTAGTCATAGACCATTTAACGAAAATCAGGAATTTTGTAGCCCTAACCAAATTACCTACCCCTGGAGAATTGGCAGCTACCTTCCTGCAACAGGTTGTACGGTTACATGGTCTTCCTTCAGTCCTGATTACCGACAGGGGAACTCAATTTACTTAAAAGTTCTGGAAAGCTCTATGTACTGTCATGAAGATTGATGCCAGACTATCAACTAGTTATCATCCTCAAACAGATGGAAAGACCGAGAGGCTGAATCAGACCTTAGAGCAATACCTCGGATGCTTCACCTTGCAACATGGTGAAGAGTGGCGAACACTCTTATGGACTTCTGAGTTTGCATATAATAATGCAGACCATTCCTCGTTAGGATGTTCTCCTTTCTTCTGCCTCCACGGATATCACCCAAATATGATGCCATTTGAACTGCCTGTTACTTCTACACATCCCACCATACATGAGCATCATGTACATCCTAAAGCAGTGTTACAAGAGGCTAGAACACATATAGAAACATCCAGAGTCCGAGATAAATGCAATGCAGATAAGAAGAGAACCCAAGAACCATCCTATAAGGTGGGAGATAGAGTATTGCTCAACACAAATTTCCTGAAGTTTAAGCGAAATACCCGGCTGCTGCCCAAGTTTGTGGGTCACTATTCCATACACAGCGTTATAAATCCTGTAGCCATGAAACTTACTCTCCCTTCGACAGGGCATATCCACCCTGTGTTTTATGTGGTGGAGGAATACGAAGTGCAAAACATACTAGATTCTAAACGCATCAGGGGAAGGGTGCACTACCTCATTGACTGGAAAGGGTATGGTCCAGAGGATCGCTCCTGGGGACCTGGTGCCAATCTGCATTGCCCTGGCCTTCTGTGGCGTTTCCATACTCGGTTTCCTTGTAAGCCAGGTGGACGGCCGGGACGTCAGTTGTGGAGAGGGGGTTCTGTCGCATTTCACGCAGGGAATAGCGGGCATATAACAGTGTGAATGGGGAATGAATGTAATGCACTAAATCGCCCAGAAACCTGAGGAGTAGGCATTTCCCCTTTTCTCTCCTCTTTTCTTGCTCTACATAAGCACCTCCTTGTTAAACATCAGGTGCTTGTCACCTGATATTGGAGTTTGTGTTTTGTCCGGATCTCTGTACTTTCAAAGTGCTACGCGAGTAGCCTTTGCTAAACACTGCTGTTTGTCTTCCGCTTGTTGTGAAAGCATTTCTGTGCCACGGATGTCTGTTCAAGAGAGCGCACTGCCGCGCTGATCATCGCAGGGAAAAACGGGCTCAGACGTGACTGGGCAATTAGGAAGGAAAGCGGTTTCTCTTCCTGTCTACAGCGAATACCTTCTAGTCAGCGCCGAGACGCACGGAACGCTTAAGGAGAACCCTTACTTTGGCTGGGTCCATCGAGCGCGTGGAAGCACTATACAATTCTCCTTTGCGCTGGTAGCGCGTACTACGACAAAATCTACGTTCAGGAGTCTTACTGTACAAAAAGCCTTGTACCTTGTGAGAGCGCATGAAGGCGCCGCTTATATTGTAACATCCTTTGCACATGGAGCGCGTTCTAAGTGAGTAATAGCACATATGAGTGCTCAGAGGGAAGAATACACTGGATCTCTTCTCTTAAGGAAACAGAGCCGTTGAGAGACTCAGATTGCTGTTTTTGAATTACATTTTTGGATTCTTGGCATGCCACTACAGGCTGCATACAAAGGAGTGCCTTTGGAATAGTTACAGACAAGGTCAGCATTTTCCAGTGATCCATCTGGTGGCAGATAAGTCTTAGTATATTTCTTTTACTGTGACATCAACCATCTTGTTGATTCTGAGATTTCTGATCCCTGACCCCAGTGATACAGAACTTGTTATTTTTCTTTTCTTTATTTTTACATTTTGTGCCTTTTTCTATGAGGATACATGTGGCAGCTTAAAATGTAAGTGTATAAACTCACATAACCATATTGATATACACTAGAGAATGGGAGAAACATGGGGGCCGCCAGCTGTACGGCCGCGGCTCGGCTCCCCCCAAGAGATGCTTTTTATAGTTTGCCATGATGTTCCTGCTAGTTTCTAAGTCGAAATCATGATAAAATCCCCCCTATAATCTTTTATAACCCCCCTTATCACCTGTTATGCTGCCAGGAGTATGGAGTGCGTGGTACTGGATCCCTGCGTGGTACTGGATCCCCGCGTGGTGAGAGGCCCGGGTGGTGAAGGGAACGGCGGACGCGGCTGGTTCTCGCGCTGGACGGAAGCAGCTTGTGCGCGACTCGGCTCTCTTTTTGTTCCGGGTCACGGGAGCCAGTGAAGGAGGTGGCGCGGTTTTCCTCTCGAACACGGCAGATTTAGACGCTGTGGAGAGAGGAGTGAGTTCTTGTCCAGATCTTGATTTTGAAGCTGTTGCCAGCACTAAGGTAGGAAGTCCACATACCATTAGATGCTACATTGTGGGGAGGACCCGGAGGAAAGTGTGGTCCCTGGAGAGACTTACTGTGCTCGAAGAAAAGGGGGTGATAGTCCTTGAGGCTTCGGTCAGATGGATAGATGCAGAGGGTGGGCTCAGTATTGGTACCTTTGCTGGGCAGAACGCTTTTGGAAGCACGGAAGTGGCGCCACCAGAGGTGGTCCAGACCATCAAAGTTAATAGGTTGGCCCTCTGTGCTAGGTCAGTATTAGACCCCCTAAATGAGAAACCAGTCTAACTCCCGTACGTCTCCCCTCCCATCTCTGAAGTAAGGGTTAGCGCTAGACGGGGTAAAGCTAAAGGGTGCAACTCCGAAGAATGTGTTGGGACCAAAACCAAAAAAGGTGACATTGCTGGTAGAAGGAAAGGAAAGGGTAAGAAAGGATCACCTCCTAAGAAAAAAGTTACCCCCTCGCTCAAAACGATTTATAAAGTCATGTCTACCAGTGCCGCCTCAACAGCCCCCTCCCAAATAAATCATGGAGATGTAGCCGAAGATAATGTAAGTCAGGGGGCTCCTATCATTGTCAATGCTGTTAATATCATAAGTCCGGTAATTGAAGAGGCGAGAGATCAGCAAGTAGTCAAAGCCCCGATAATGATTCATCCAGCAGTAAACCTGTCCAATAACTATTCAGTTTGGGCAAGTGATGACCCAGGAAGTTCCTCTGTGGAGCTGTCTGGCATTGGTAATTCAGATCAACAAGGAGCTGTAGGAGTTGTAGAAGACAACGGCACTACCATTAATGGAGTACCAGAGATAACAAGAAAACCCGAGGTAGCGTCCTCCACTCTGGCGGATGTTCTTTTGGCAATGCGAAATAACCTGTAGATTTACAGTCTCAGAAAACAATCAAGCCGAGATGACTAGCAGATTCCTAACCTCAGAGGCGAACCAGGCAGCAATTCAATCCTCCTGCGAAATACTAACTAAAAGATTAGATGAAGTCACATTAAGAACTGAGGCCACGGAGAAAGAAATTCCGGTGATGAAGGACTCTATGCGATCGACCGAAGTGGAGGTAGCTAAATTGTCCGCTCAGAACAGAGAACTGAAAGAGGATATTGAACGCTTAGAAATTCATTCACGGCGGAGCAACTTAAGGCTTTTAAACGTTCTTGAAGCTTTGGAGGGGTCTGACCTTAAGGGGTTTGTGATTTCATTGCTAAAGGGAACGGTCCTAAAAGGAGCGCAAGAAGTGGACTTAGCACACAAAATTTAAAGGGTGCATCGTGATCCCTTTAGAAGGAACCCAGCTAAGCAAAAGCCAAGGAAGATTTTGGTTAACCTTTTAACATATTCAGTTAAGGAGCAGATCCTGTCCTCCACCCTAAAAGTAGGGTCAATTTCTTTTAATAGTTCTAATCCCTTCTCCTTTCATATCAAATCAGATATTTCGCAAGTAACTGCCACTAGAGAGTGGGAGTTGGGAAAAAGGTTGGAAGAGCTAAATAATATGGGGGCTAAGGCACAGTTGAAGTTCCCAGCACTGCTTTGTGTGATCTGGATCAATCGCATGTACCAGATTAAATCAGGAGAGGAGGCTGACGCCCTCATTGTAAAGATTAGGGAGGAACAGGGGGTTAAAAAGTAGGGGGGATAAAAAGAGATAAGTAAAAGATAAGTAAATGCTTCTGATTGTTCAGTGCGGGTACTAGCAGGAACTTAGTTAATTTAGGATTTTACATCTCAGGGGGGAGGAGGAGCCAAATAGGCTCTGCCTTTTGGAAGGGAGGGTTCCTCATGGGAAGAAGGGGCACAGGCACAGGGGGTTTGGGGAGGGCGGTGGGGGCACACGGGTGGGGAGCATTGGGTAAAAAATAAAAAAACAATCTCATCTCACCTTAGTTTCTAATACATCATGCTGAGTCGAGGAGTTAGCCATACAGGCCATTCAGGTAGATTGGGAAGATGGCAGGAAACCAAGGTTTAAGGGATAGAAGGACCATCTTTATCTCTTGGAATGTAACTGGACTGAGGTGCCCTCGTAGGCAAAGGCTAGTCCTCAAATATCTGGAATTATCCACTGCCCACGTCTTCTTATTGCAAGAGACACATTTGAGATTAACAGAAAGCTGTTCAATTTTTTCTAAAGTCCCCTGGATAAAATATTTTAGTGTGTCTCACCAGACGTACCATAGTAGAGGCGTAGCTATATTGGTGAAACATGGCGCTTTTTGTTCCATTAAAATAACTCAAACAGACTCCTCTGGGAGATGGTTAGTGGCCCAAATTACATTAAATGACACGGACGTAGTGTGTGCCTCGTTTTATGGTCCTAATATTGATGACTCGACCCACATACTTAAGTTGCAATCAATATTGACACTGGAATCCCCTCCCTATATTCTAGGTGGAGATTTCAATGTTCTATTGGACCCCATAAAAGATAGGTCTAATCTGAGTCATTATAAAGGCGCCCCAAAGATACGTTGTGCATTATTAAACCTGTTCTAAGATCTAGATCTGACTGATGTATGGAGAGCTATGAAGGGTAATCAACAGGGCTTCACGTTTTATAGTAAGAAATACGGTCACTTCTCTAGGATCGATTATGTTTTTATAGATAGACAGTTCTTGAATGATATACAGGGGATTACCATTATGCCAAGCCACCTTTCAGATCATGCACCATTGCAGTTTACATTTCAGAGTAAAGGGTTGCAGGTACAGCCTAGATGGATGTTAAAGAGGGACATGCTTCTCGACCCTGAAGTTATTGAGACTATGAAGTCTTTCTCTTTAGAATTTTTCCCGCTGAATATCGGCTCTGCCACTACGGATTTATTTTGGGATGCATACAAGGCATGCCTAAGGGGGAGATTACATGGTATCATATGCTCTAAGAATAGGGCAGAGCTGTGGCACTGAAAAATATTAAGGGAAGAATAAGTCAGTTAAAGAAGGACAGAAATGGCTTAAATAATGGGGACTCAGAGCATCTTTTGCAAGTTTTGCAGGACCTAGACGAGGCTCGACAGGAATATAGAGGGAAGCTGGATGCAAGACGAAGAGCGCAATGGGACATTAGAAATATGCAAAATTTTGATTATGGGGAAAAAGCAGGAGCCTTACTGGCATGGAAAGCCAGAGTTGACCGTACCAGAAACGATATTAAAGAACTGATTATTAACGGTAACGGGGAGACATCAAGTAAAAATGAGGATATGCAAACCTGTCTTCTTTCGCTGTTCTCAGACTTCTATAAAGAGGATCTGGCTCCATCCCCTTGTTCCATTCGCTCATGGCTGAGTAATAAACTATTGCCCATTTTGTCTGAGGAGGGTAGGAACAGTTTAGATGCTCCTATCACGTTGGAGGAAATCATAGAGCAGATTAAGAAATCAAAGAATAAAAAAGCTGCCGGCTCGGACTCACTTCCAATTGAAGTATATAAACATCTTGCAGAAGAGCTGTCTCCCATTCTGGGCACTATTTTTAACTCAGTATATTGCCCAGCTGGTAGAGTACCTAACTCGTGGAAGGAGGCAATAATTGTTTTAATCTTAAAGCCAGGCAAGGACCCCTTGATGGCTGACTCATATCGGCCAATCTCCCTGCTAAATGACGATTATAAGATCTTTATGGGTGTTTTGGCGGGAAGATTGGCAAAACTGGTACCCAAGCTGATACATACAGACCAGAAGGGGTCGTGGCTGGAGGGCACATCTAGAAGCAGACACATTTATTGATAGGCAATATAGATCTCGCCATTCAAAGATCTGACCCCTTGGCCGTAGTCGCATTAGACGCGACCAAGGCGTTCGATAGAGTCTGCTGGGTGTACCTATGGGAGGTTTTGGAGGTATTGGGGTTTGGTCCCATTTTCATCCAAACCCTACGGAATTGCTATCAGGGAACCTCAGTGTGGATTCTCTTAAATGGTCTGTTAACACCAAGCATTAAAATCCAGCGAGGAACTAGGCAGGGGTGCCCCATCTCCCCTCTAATATTTAATATTTACATAGAACCCTTGGCGCAAGCTATAAGGTTAAACAAAGCAATCTCCCCTTATAGGTCTGAACTTTATAGCTCCAAATTAGCTCTTTATGCAGATGACCTGATATTATATACAAGTGACCCGGAGGTGGCGATTCCTCAGGTTGAGGAGTTATTGGTCGAATGTGGGTCCATGTCAGGCTACGCAGTGAATAGTTCAAAAACAGAGGTTATGTGCTGGAATCTGGAGCAGTGGAGGGGTTCAGTGAGCACAGAGTTTAGATATCTGGGGATCTATATTGTGAAAGATCTGGAAAAAATTCCTCAGATTAATCTAAGCAGAGTGACTAAAGAAATAAACCGTCTTTTCAGTAGATGGAGAAATCTCCCTTTAACCATTTACGGGAAAATCAATTTGGTAAAGATGGTCATTCTCCCTAAGCTTTCTTATTAATTTTCCACTATACCCCTAACCTTTTCGAAAGAGAGCATTAGTAAGGGACAGAGCAAGATTGAGAGCTTTGTCTGGGGGCACTCTGAATCTGCACTCTGAATCTGCACTCTGCACTCTGAATCTGCACTCTGAATCTGCACTCTGCACTCTGAATCTGCACTCTGCACTCTGAATCTGCACTCTGAATCTGCACTCTGCATTCTGAATCTACTGAAAAGGAACCTGGGGGGAGAGGGGTTATAATGCCAACCTCAGACGGTCAAAGACTGCGTGATGTAAAACTCTCAGCTCCCTGAGAGGACGTTGAAGACTCGCTAAGGCTTCTGCTGCTTTCTGCGAGCACACTGCCGTGCTATCAGGAGGAGAAGGCGGCGTAACAAAGGCCCTCGCAGCGGTAAAAATATGTTTACATTTTGACAAGAGTGGAGGGACGCGGTCTGCAGAGGTGTTTTAAACCCATTTCTTCGAGTCATGGAGTGGCCTTGAAGGGGATCGGTTCAAGAGACGGCACAGGCCTTACGAACAAGCACAGCCAGAACAGACTGTTGGGCTGTGAAATGGATTAAAAAAAAATATCCTTGTACACTCAATTTTACAGTGACTATCAACAACTCATTTATAAATGCCAACACTATAGACAGCAGTAGTAAATCAGCAAAATGCAGGGTTAAAACAAGCTCTTGGCATTGCTGTAGGGGAGGGGGAGGAGAAATGCGAGACACGGCCTGGCGGCCGTGAAGTGTGAAGCAGTGGGAGGGGGGAGGAGAAATGGGAGACACGGCCTGGCGGCCGTGAAGTGTGAAGCAGTGGGCGGGGGAGCCCTTTGAAGTGAAGCTCTCCAAGGGAAAAGCGCATGCTTGTGTTCACGTGAACTTTCGGAAATCCGCCCGATCGTTTGAGAACGTTTTTGCTCACTAAAATTCTCCCCTATCCATTCCTTGCGGAATGGGATAGGCGAGCCCTAAAAATGAGAGCAAGATGCTGGGTAACTTAGAGCTGTGGAGCAACCCTGAAGTAGCCTGTGCAGAGATGTCACGCGCTGACCTGGTGAGACTTTATCGTAACCACCAGACCATGGATATCCATAGTAACTCTACGCCTGGCTCTTTAACAATAGCGTTTCTTAGTAGTAAAGAGGAGTACAGACTGGAGCCCTTTTTGGATATGATTTTGCCCAGTGTAGCGAGGAAACTCTATGTACAATTTAGGCATGGCACATTACCACTTTGGGTTTTTTCTCATAAATGGTCTCAATCTAGGCTTCTAGAATATCCAGCATGTGGTGAACAGGAGGAAACTGAGCCCCATGTTTTCTTTTTCTGCCCATACTACAAGCTTATCAGGCAGCGATGGCTTGTCAAATTATGTAGAAATTTGGGGTTTAAACACTATCAACAGGCACTTAGAATCCTGAAATGTGAGACCTCTTCTCCTGTTGTATTTTCAGTTTCCCGCTTCTTGCTCGCTATGTGGCGCAAGCG
The DNA here is from genome assembly GCF_964263255.1 of Lissotriton vulgaris. Classification (NCBI taxonomy): domain Eukaryota; kingdom Metazoa; phylum Chordata; class Amphibia; order Caudata; family Salamandridae; genus Lissotriton; species Lissotriton vulgaris. The sequence continues at coordinate 113,964 of NW_028246344.1, forward strand.
CTGGTCACTCATTAATAACATCTCCCGATGAAACTGTTATCCCTAGCCCATTTTAGGTGTGTTACATGTGTCTTGCCTGCTCAGTATTTGTCCTTGTTGTTCCTCTTTTTAACCTTTTTAACTTTTGTACTTCGTCTTTTAACCATCTTTTTAGCTTTTATGATCTCCATTTGAGTACTTCTTTTTAATGCTATTGTACACTCTCTTAATGATTTTTTTATCGATTATATGTCTGCATCTTTTATGGTCCATGACCGAAATAAAGAATATTTGACCTGAACTGAAATTAGCATTACATTTGTGCCAAAATACAGTTTTACTGCACACAACCGATATTGTGTGCAAATGTCATCACCTAGTGTATTGATGTGTTTTGATCATGTTCAAATATTTTTTTCCTCCACGCTCCAGCATTACAAAGAACATATGCTTCATTTGTACTAATTCTGATATATTCTGAAACATCAGCAAAGTTAATTTTTGTTGTTGTGTGCTAGGAAAAAAAGACCATCCCTTATCATTTTTCATGAGTACTCAGCAGGATTGTTACATACATTCTCTCACATTGAAGAGAAACACAAATATACAACAAGCTTCCTAGAATAGAGAGCTTGATATTTGACACCTGTCTTTGAATGCACAGCAAATGTGACAAGATAATAACAAGATTTAAAGGCATGTTTACAGAAAGCGAGTTCCTGGAAGAATAAGGTAAACACGGTTTAGGCAAGGAAAGGGACAAACTGAACTTGAGCAGACTAAAGCAAATAAAGCAGCAAATAGAAAGCCAGAAAGTGTGTGTTATAAACCACAAAACCAATGGAAAGCAACAGCGGAAGTTCCCAAGATTTCTTTAGTTGCGCTGTCTGGTAGACTGCAACCTAAAAGGCAGACAACCATCACCTTCCTTGTCCCTCAAAGTTTTTTTATTTTCTGACTACTTATTTTGCTTTTTATTTTTGTTTTAGTAGGCGATAATAAAGCGCATGTGCATCAAAGTGATTTGACATTACAATCCATTTAAAAGTTAACACTGAATAATTGTTAGAAAAGGAAATCAGAAAGAAACAGAAAGGACACACGTAAAAGTATTTTCTGGCACTTTATACTCATGATAGACACCTAAATAAAGCTGTATACTTAACAGTCTTTTTCCGGGGACAGATTAATTTCTTTATTGAAGTTGTAGAGTAGGACAAGAGCGAACACAACACTGCAGCAGCAAACAGTCAACTGCCACAGAGTAGAACACATAGCATGAAATAGCATAGAACACAGAATACAAAGGAGGAGTATTCCATAAAGACTAGAAAGGTAACTTAGCAAACTACTAAAGTACTACAATTATCCTGAAAAAGATTGATAACATTCATATTAATTAAAACACTAAATGCCCCAGATATTGTTAGCATGCTGGGCAAATCACAGGGGTTGTGCACTAGGAAAACATGCTTAAGTAGCAAATGTGCTATCAGGGTGTGGTACCAGAATTTTCATAGCCAGTATATAATTTGACATTAATATCAGCTGCATAAATATTTCCCTATTGTAATTAATAATAGAAAATTAGACCCCATAGGATGCTAATTTTTGTAAATGACACCTAAGATACAGTATTTAGGTCAGTCTGTATTTCTCTCTATGTCAAAGAACTGTCATTATATGATCATACCCACTTACTTGCACAGCTCTTACAACCAGGCAGCTATAACACTGAGCATTGCCTACAGGGAGATAAGGCGTAGATAGGACAGCTGGCATAGGGCATATTTACAGAGCCAAGATACCACTGAAGCCTGTGGCATAGAATCAAAATAAAATTCAGAAATGTAATTTTTTTTTCTCTCAGGATGAAGAGCAGCATTATTAGCATGAAGGTCCAGATACAATTTTAGAGTCCTCCTGTAATCATAAGGATGTAATCCGAGTTGCAGTGTATTAGTATTGGTATTTATGTGGTATGAACCATGTTGGTGTGCAATTGACAACTATAAATATAGGATCAGAGAAGATTCAAAATCCTGTCCATAAATTCAGATACGTAAAAATCGGACTCCTTTGAGAATGGGTGGTGGGAGGTACTGAGAGGACCCCTATTTATGATGGACGAGATGGTCTGGAACATTGTTTTCGGAAGTACATGGTATTATTTACAGGGTTTTTGAAACATAAAGGTAATTCTAGGCAGAGGGCTCCAAATATGACAGTACCCTTGATTTTCAGTCCTCCTCGCAACCTTCTTCTACACCTTCTTCTTCAGAAACTCTCTTAATTTTGCGGTACATCACTCAGGACCTGTTTATTTTTGTAACAGGTTTGTTCCTTATGAGCTGGGAAGAACACTCAAATCGTCTTCACTTCCTTTACTCCAGGTACCAAGATGTCACCACGAAAGACAACGTCTACGATCTTTTACTTATTTGACCCAAGCAATCTGGAATGCTTATGTTATCTTTGTGTCAGGTGCCTGACCATTTTACTTTCCAGAAAGTCCTTAAAGCTTGGCTTTTCAACTTGAACTTATGAAGTTATTT